>NW_027552673.1:0-64542 GCF_045843805.1 Urocitellus parryii | reverse complement strand
GTCAGGAAATGATAAGTACACCAATCCCACTTGGCTCACCAAATTTCGTTTCTTCTAGGTTAAACCGTTCCTTTGCAGTAACCGTATGCACGTTTAGGTTTCACTCTCTTTTCTCCCATACGGATATATGTATTTGGAACTCTAAATCAAACACGGTTTGTGCTAGCTCTTTGAAGCTTGGCACAATAATGTAGTTCCAGTTCTATCACTATGGTTTGTGTCCTATTGAAGTAGCCCCAAGCGTAGACTGACGAGAATCACTTTCATTGAAAGGGGTTGCCAAGCTTCCAAAAACCTACGAGTATCCTGAAATCACAGCAAACATTTTTTCACCCAATCTTCATGATACTTGAAGGTAATGATGAGTACACCAGTCCCACTTGGGTCACCAAATTTTCGTTCTTCTAGTTAAACCGTTCCTTTGCAGTAACCGTTTTCATTTGTAGGTTTCACTCTGTTTTCTCCTATATGGTTACATGTAGTTGGAACACTAAATCACACACGGTTTGTGCTAGCTCTTTGAAACTTGGCACAATAATGCAGTACCAAGTTCTAAAGCTATGGTTTGTGTCCTATGGGAAGTAGCCCCAAACAGAGACTGACGAGAATCATTTTTCATTGAAAGGGGTTGCCAAGCTTCCAAAAACCTACGAGTTTCCTGAAATCACAGCAAACATTTTTTGACCCAATCTTGATGATACCTGCAGGTAATGATGAGAACACCAGTCCCACTTGGCTCACCAAATTTCGTTCTTCTAGGGTTAAACCGTTCGTTTGCAGTAACCGTTTTCATGTTTAGGTTTCACTCTGTTTTCTCGTATATGGATACATGTAGTTGGAACTCTAAATCAAACACGGTTTGTGCTAGCTCTGTGAAACTTGGCACAATAATGTAGTTCCAAGTTCTATCGCTATGGTTTGTGTCCTATTGACGTAGCCCCAAGCATAGACTGACGAGAATCACTTTCATTGAAAGGGTTGATGGGCTTCGAAAAAACTACGAGTTTCCTGAAATCTCAGCAAACATTTTTTCACCCAATCTTGATGATACTGGCAGGTAATGATCAGTACACCAATCCCACTTGGCTCACCAAATTTCGTTCTTCTAGGTTAAACCGTTCTTTTGCAATAACCGTTTTCATATTTAGGTTTCACTCTGTTTTCTCCTATATGGATACATGTAGTTGGAACTCTAAATCAAACACGGTTTGTGCTAACTCTTTGAAACGTGGCACAATAATGTAGTTCCAAGTTCTATCGCTATGGTTTGTGTCCTATTGAACTAGCCCAAGCAGAGACTGACGAGAATCACATTCATTGAAAGGGGTTGTCAAGCTTCCAAAAAACTACGAGTTTCCTGAAATCTCAGCAAACATTTTTTCACCCATCATGATGACACTTGCCGGCAATAATCAGTACACCAGTCCCACTTGGCTCACCAAATTTCGTTCTTCTAGGTTAAACCCGTTCGTTTGCAGTAACCGTTTTCATGTTTAGGTTTCACTCTGTTTTCTCGTATATGGATACATGTAGTTGGAACTCTAAATCAAACACGGTTTGTGCTAGCTCTTTGAAACTTGGCACAATAATGTAGTTCCAAGTTCTATCGCTATGGTTTGTGTCCTATTGAAGTAGCCCCAAGCATAGACTGACAAGAATCACTTTCATTGAAAGGGGTTGCCAAGCTTCCAAAAAACTACGAGTTTCCTGAAATCTCAGCAAACATTTTTTTCACCCAATCTTGATGATACTGGCAGGTAATGTTCAGTACACCAATCCCACTTGGCTCACCAAATTTCGTTCTTATAGGGTTAAACCGTTCCTTTTCTGTAACCGTTTTCATGTTAGGTTTCACTCTGTTTTCTCTTATATGGATGCATGTAGTTGGAACTCTAAATCAAACACGGTTTGTGCTAGCTCTTTGAAACTTGGCACAATAATGTAGTTCCAAGTTCTATCGCTACGGTTTGTGTCCTACTGAAGTAGCCCAAGCAGAGACTGATGAGAATCACTTTCATTGAAAGGGGTTGCCAAGCTTCAAAAAACTACGAGTTTCCTGAAATCTCAGCAAACATTTTTTCACCCAATCATGATGACACTTGCCGACAATGATCAGTACACCTGTCCCACTTGGCTCACCAAATTTCGTTTCTTCTAGGTTAAACCGTTCGTTTGCAGTAACCGTTTTCATGTTTAGGTTTCACTCTGTTTTCTCCTATATGGATACATGTAGTTGGAACTCTAAATCAAACACGGTTTGTGCTAGCTCTTTGAAACTTGGCACAATAATGTAGTTCCAAGTTCTATCGCTATGGTTTGTGTCCTATTGACGTAGCCCCAAGCGTAGACTGACGAGAATCACTTTCATTGAAAGGGGTTGCCAAGCTTCCAAAAAACTACGAGTTTCCTGAAATCTCAGCAAGCATTTTTTCACCCAATCTTGATGATAATGTCAGGAAATGATAAGTACACCAATCCGACTTGGCTCACCAAATTTCGTTCTTCTAGGTTAAACCGTTCCTTTGCAGTAACCGTAGCACGTTTAGGTTTCACTCTCTTTTCTCCTATACGGATATATGTATTTGGAACTCTAAATCAAACACGGTTTGTGCTAGCTCTTTGAAACTTGGCACAAGAATGTAGTTCCAAGTTCTATCACTATGGTTTGTGTCCTATTGAAGTAGCCCCAAGCAGAGACTGACGAGAATCACTTTCATTGAAAGGGGTTGCCAAGCTTCCAAAAAACTACGAGTTTCCTGAAATCACAGCAAACATTTTTCACCCAATCTTGATGATACTTGCAGGTAATGATGAGTACACCAGTCCCACTTGGCTCACCAAATTTCGTTCTTCTAGGTTAAATCGTTCGTTTGCAGTAACCGTTTTCATGTTTAGGTTTCACTCTGTTTTCTCCTATATGGATGCATGTAGTTGGAACTCTAAATCAAACACGGTTTGTGCTAGCTCTTTGAAACTTGGCACAATAATGTAGTTCCAAGTTCTCTCGCTATGGTTTGTGTCCTAATGACGTAGCCCCAAGCAGAGACTGACGAGAATCACTTTCATTGAAAGGGGATGCCCAGCTTCCAAAAATCTACGAGTTTCCGGAAATCTCAGGAAGCATAGTTTCGCTTTGGAAATCTCAGGAAGCATTTTTTCACCCAATCTTGATGATACTTGCAGTAATGATCAGTACACCATTCCCACTTGGCTCACCAAATTTCGTTCTTTTAGGTTAAACCGTTCCTTTGCAGGAACCATTTCCATGTTTAGGTTTCACTCTGCTTTCTCCTATATGGATACATGTAATTGGAACTCTAAATCAAACACGGTTTCTGCTAGCTCTTTGAAACTTGGCACAATAATGTATTTCCAAGTTCTATCGCTACGGTTTGTGTCCTATTGAAGTAGCCCAAGCAGAGACTGACGAGAATCACTTTCATTGAAAGGGGTTGTCAAGCTTCCAAAAAACTACGAGTTTCCTGAAATCTCAGCAAACATTTTTCACCCAATCATGATGACACTTGTCGGCAATGATCAGTACACCAGTCCCACTTGGCTCACCAAATTTTCGTTCTTCTAGGTTAAACGTTTGTTGCAGTAACCGTTTTCATGTTTAGGTTTCACTCAGTTTTCTCCTATATGGATACATGTAGTTGGAACTCTAAATCAAACACGGTTTGTGCTAGCTCTTTGAAACTTGGCACAATAATGTAGTTCCAAGTTCTATCGCTATGGTTTGTGTCCCATTGACGTAGCCCCAAGCATAGACTGACGAGAATCACTTTCATTGAAAGGGGTTGCCAAGCTTCCAAAAAACTACGAGTTTCTGGAAATCTCAGCAAGATTTTTTCACCCAATCTTGATGATACTGTCAGCAAATGATAAGTACACCAATCCCACTTGGCTCACCAAATTTCGTTCTTCTAGGTTAAACCGTTCCTTTGCAGTAACCGTATGCACGTTTAGGTTTCACTCTCTTTTCTCCCATACGGATATATGTATTTGGAAATCTAAATCAAACACGGTTTGTGCTAGCTCTTTGAAACTTGGCACAATAATGTAGTTCCAAGTTCTATCACTATGGTTTGTGTCCTATTGAAGTAGCCCCAAGCGTAGACTGACGAGAATCACTTTCATTGAAAGGGGATGCCAAGCTTCTAAAAACCTACGAGTATCCTGAAATCACAGCAAACATTTTTTCACCCAATCTTCATGATACTTGAAGGTAATGATGAGTACACCAGTCCCACTTGGGTCACCAAATTTCGTTCTTCTAGGTAAAACCGTTCCTTTGCAGTAACCGTTTTCATTTGTAGGTTTCACTCTGTTTTCTCCTCTATGGTTACATGTAGTTGGAACACTAAATCACACATGGTTTGTGCTAGCTCTTGAAACTTGGCACAATAATGTAGTTCCAAGTTCTATCGCTAGGGTTTGTGTCCTATTGAAGTAGCCCCAAGCATAGACTGACAAGAATCACTTTCATTGAAAGGGGTTGCCAAGCTTCCAAAAACTACGAGTTTCCTGAAATCTCAGCAAACATTTTTTCACCCAATCTTGATGATACTGGCAGGTAATGTTCAGTACACCAATCCCACTTGGCTCACAAATTTCGTTCTTATAGGTTAAACCGTTCCTTTTTCTGTAACCGTTTTCATGTTTAGGTTTCACTCTGTTTTCTCTTATATGGATGCATGTAGTTGGAACTCTAAATCAAACACGGTTTGTGCTAGCTCTTTGAAACTTGGCACAATAATGTAGTTCCAAGTTCTATCGCTACGGTTTGTGTCCTATTGAAGTAGCCCAAGCAGAGACTGATGAGAATCACTTTCATTGAAAGGGGTTGCCAAGCTTCCAAAAAACTACGAGTTTCCTGAAATCTCAGCAAACATTTTTTCACCCAATCATGATGACACTTGCCGACAATGATCAGTACACCTGTCCCACTTGGCTCACCAAATTTCGTTCTTCTAGGTTAAACCGTTCGTTTGCAGTAACCGTTTTCATGTTTAGGTTTTCACTCTGTTTTCTCCCTATATGGATACATGTAGTTTGGAACTCTAAATCAAACACGGTTTTGTGCTAGCTCTTTGAAACTTGGCACAATAATGTAGTTCCAAGTTCTATCGCTATGGTTTGTGTCCCATTGACGTAGCCCCAAGCGTAGACTGACGAGAATCACTTTCATTGAAAGGGGTTGCCAAGCTTCCAAAAAACTACGAGTTTCCTGAAATCTCAGCAAGCATTTTTTCACCAATCTTGATGATAATGTCAGGAAATGATAAGTACACCAATCCACTTGGCTCACCAAATTTCGTTCTTCTAGGTTAAACCGTTCCTTGCAGTAACCGTATGCACGTTTAGGTTTCACTCTCTTTTCTCCTATACGGATATATGTATTTGGAACTCTAAATCAAACACGGCTTGTGCTAGCTCTTTGAAACTTGGCACAAGAATGTAGTTCGAAGTTCTATCACTATGGTTTTTGTCCTATTGAAGTAGCCCCAAGCAGAGACTGACGAGAATCACTTTCATTGAAAGGGGTTGCCAAGCTTCCAAAAAACTACGAGTTTCCTGAAATCACAGCAAATATTTTTTCACCCAATCTTGATGATACTTGCAGGTAATGATGAGTACACCAGTCCCACTTGGCTCACCAAATTTCGTTCTTCTAGGTTAAATCGTTCGTTTGCAGTAACCGTTTTCATGTTTAGGTTTCACTCTGTTTTCTCGTACATGGATGCATGTAGTTGGAACTCTAAATCAAACACGGTTTGTGCTAGCTCTTTGAAACTTGGCACAATAATGTAAGTTCCAAGTTCTCTCGCTATGGTTTGTGTCCTATTGACGTAGCCCCAAGCAGAGACTGACGAGAATCACTTTCATTGAAAGGGGTTGCCCAGCTTCCAAAAATCTACGAGTTTCCGGAAATCTCAGGAAGCATTTTTTCACCCAATCTTGATGATACTGGCAGGTAATGATCAGTACACCATTCCCACTTGGCTCACCAAATTTCGTTCTTTTAGGTTAAACCGTTCCTTTGCAGGAACCATTTCCATGTTTAGGTTTCACTCTGCTTTCTCCTATACGGATACATGTAATTGGAACTCTAAATCAAACACGGTTTTCTGCTAGCTCTTTGAAACTTGGCACAATAATGTATTCCAAGTTCTATCGCTACGTTGTGTCCTATTGAAGTAGCCCAAGCAGAGACTGACGAGAATCACTTTCATTGAAAGGGGTTGTCAAGCTTTCCAAAAAACTACGAGTTTCCTGAAATCTCAGCAAACATTTTTTCACCCAATCATGATGACACTTGCCGGCAATGATCAGTACACCAGTCCCACTTGGCTCACCAAATTTCGTTCTTCTAGGTTAAACCATTTGTTTGCAGTAACCGTTTTCATGTTTAGGTTTCACTCTGTTTTCTCCTATATGGATACATGTAGTTGGAACTCTAAATCAAACACGGTTTGTGCTAGCTCTTTGAAACTTGGCACAATAATGTAGTTCCAAGTTCTATCGCTATGGTTTGTCCCATTGACGTAGCCCCAAGCATAGACTGACGAGAATCACTTTCATTGAAAGGGGTTGCCAAGCTTCCAGAAAACTACAAGTTTCTGGAAATCTCAGCAAGATTTTTCACCCAATCTTGATGATACTGTCAGTAAATGATAAGTACACCAATCCCACTTGGCTCACCAAATTTCGTTCTTCTAGGTTAAACCGTTTCCTTTGCAGTAACCGTATGCACGTTTAGGTTTCACTCTCTTTTCTCCCATACGGATATATGTATTTGGAACTCTAAATCAAACACGGTTTGTGCTAGCTCTTTGAAACTTGGCACAATAATGTAGTTCCAAGTTCTATCACTATGGTTTGTGTCCTATTGAAGTAGCCCCAAGCGTAGACTGACGAGAATCACTTTCATTGAAAGGGGATGCCAAGCTTCCAAAAACCTACGAGTATCCTGAAATCACAGCAAACATTTTTTCACCCAATCTTCATGATACTTGAAGGTAATGATGAGTACACCAGTCCCACTTGGGTCACCAAATTTCGTTCTTCTAGGTTAAACCGTTCCTTTGCAGTACCGTTTTCATTGTAGGTTTCACTCTGTTTTCTCCTATATGGTTACATGTAGTTGGAACACTAAATCACACACGGTTTGTGCTAGCTCTTTGAAACTTGGCACAATAATGCAGTACCAAGTTCTAAAGCTATGGTTTGTGTCCTATAAAGTAGCCCCAAACAGAGACTGACGAGAATCACTTTCATTGAAAGGGGTTGCCAAGCTTCCAAAAACCTACGAGTTTCCTGAAATCACAGCAAACATTTTTTGACCCAATCTTGATGATACCTGCAGGTAATGATGAGAACACCAGTCCCACTTGGCTCACCAAATTTCGTTCTTCTAGGTTAAACCGTTCGTTTGCAGTAACCGTTTCATGTTTAGGTTTCACTCTGTTTTCTCGTATATGGATACATGTAGTTGGAACTCTAAATCAAACACGGTTTGTGCTAGCTCTGTGAAACTTGGCACAATAATGTAGTTCCAAGTTCTATCGCTATGGTTTGTGTCCTATTGACGTAGCCCCAAGCAGAGACTGACGAGAATCACTTTCATTGAAAGGGGTTGATAGGCTTCGAAAAAACTACGAGTTTCCTGAAATCTCAGCAAACATTTTTCACCCAATCTTGATGATACTGGCAGGTAATGATCAGTACACAATCCCACTTGGCTCACCAAATTTCGTTCTTCTAGGTTAAACCGTTCCTTTGCAATAACCGTTTTCATGTTTAGGTTTCACTCTGTTTTCTCCTATATGGATACAAGTAGTTGGAACTCTAAATCAAACAGGGTTTGTGCTAACTCTTTGAAACGTGGCACAATAATGTAGTTCCAAGTTCTATCGCTATGGTTTGTGTCCTATTGAACTAGCCCAAGCAGAGACTAACGAGAATCACATTCATTGAAAGGGGTTGCCGAGCTTCCAAGAAACTACGAGTTTCCTGAAATCTCAGCAACATTTTTTCACCCAATCATGATGATATTTGCAGCAATGATCAGTACACCAGTCCCACTTGGCTCACCAAATTTCGTTCTTCTAGGTTAAACCGTTCGTTTGCAGTAACCGTTTTCATGTTTAGGTTTCACTCTGTTTTCTCGTATATGGATACATGTAGTTGGAACTCTAATCAAACACGGTTTGTGCTAGCTCTTTGAAACGTGGCACAATAATGTAGTTCCAAGTTCTATCGCTATGTATTGAAGTAGCCCCAAGCATAGACTGACAAGAATCACTTTAATTGAAAGGGGTTGCCAAGCTTCCAAAAAACTATGAGTTTCCTGAAATCTCAGCAAACATTTTTTCAACCAATCTTGATGATACTGGCAGGTAATGTTCAGTACACCAATCCCACTTGGCTCACCAAATTTCGTTCTTATAGGTTAAACCGTTCCTTTTGTGTAACCGTATTCATGTTTAGGTTTCACTCTGTTTTCTCATATATGGATGCATGTAGTTGGAACTCTAAATCAAACACGGTTTGTGCTAGCTCTTTGAAACTTGGCACAATAATGTAGTTCCATGTTCTATCGCTACGGTTTGTGTCCTATTGAAGTAGCCCAAGCAGAGACTGATGAGAATCACTTTCATTGAAAGGGGTTGCCAAGCTTCCAAAAAACTACGAGTTTCCTGAAATCTCAGCAAACATTTTTTCACCCAATCATGATGACACTTGCCGACAATGATCAGTACACCTGTCCCACTTGGCTCACCAAATTTCGTTCTTCTAGGTTAAACCGTTCCTTTGCAATAACCGTTTTCATGTTTAGGTTTCACTCTGTTTTCTCCTATATGGATACATGTAGTTGGAACTCTAAATCAAACAGGGTTTGTGCTAACTCTTTGAAACGTGGCACAATAATGTAGTTCCAAGTTCTATCGCTATGGTTTGTGTCCTATTGAACTAGCCCAAGCAGAGACTAACGAGAATCACATTCATTGAAAGGGGTTGCCGAGCTTCCAAGAAACTACGAGTTTCCGGAAATCTCAGCAAACATTTTTTCACCCAATCATGATGATATTTGCAGGCAATGATCAGTACACCAGTCCCACTTGGCTCACCAAATTTCGTTCTTCTAGGTTAAACCGTTCGTTTGCAGTAACCGTTTTCATGTTTAGGTTTCACTCTGTTTTGTCGTATATGGATACATGTAGTTGGAACTCTAAATCAAACACGGTTTGTGCTAGCTCTTTGAAACTTGGCACAATAATGTAGTTCCAAGTTCTATCGCTATGGTTTGTGTCCTATTGAAGTAGCCCCAAGCATAGACTGACAAGAATCACTTTCATTGAAAGGGGTTGCCAAGCTTCCAAAAAACTACGAGTTTCCTGAAATCTCAGCAAACATTTTTTCACCCAATCTTGATGATACTGGCAGGTAATGTTCAGTACACCAATCCCACTTGGCTCACCAAATTTCGTTCTTATAGGTTAAACCGTTCCTTTTCTGTAACCGTTTTCATGTTTAGGTTTCACTCTGTTTTCTCATATATGGATGCATGTAGTTGGAACTCTAAATCAAACACGGTTTGTGCTAGCTCTTTGAAACTTGGCACAATAATGTAGTTCCAAGTTCTATCGCTACGGTTTTTGTCCTATTGAAGTAGCCCAAGCAGAGACTGATGAGAATCACTTTCATTGAAAGGGGTTGCCAAGCTTCCAAAAAACTACGAGTTTCCTGAAATCTCAGCAAACATTTTTTCACCCAATCATGATGACACTTGCCGACAATGATCAGTACACGTGTCCCACTTGGCTCACCAAATTTCGTTCTTCTAGGTTAAACCGTTCCTTTGCAATAACCGTTTTCATGTTTAGGTTTCACTCTGTTTTCTCCTATATGGATACATGTAGTTGGAACTCTAAATCAAACAGGGTTTGTGCTAACTCTTTGAAACGTGGCACAATAATGTAGTTCCAAGTTCTATCGCTATGGTTTGTGTCCTATTGAACTAGCCCAAGCAGAGACTAACGAGAATCACATTCATTGAAAGGGGTTGCCGAGCTTCCAAGAAACTACGAGTTTCCGGAAGTCTCAGCAAACATTTTTTCACCCAATCATGATGATATTTGCAGGCAATGATCAGTACACCAGTCCCACTTGGCTCACCAAATTTCGTTCTTCTAGGTTAAACCGTTCGTTTGCAGTAACCGTTTTCATGTTTAGGTTTCACTCTGTTTTGTCGTATATGGATACATGTAGTTGGAACTCTAAATCAAACACGGTTTGTGCTAGCTCTTTGAAACTTGGCACAATAATGTAGTTCCAAGTTCTATCGCTATGGTTTGTGTCCTATTGAAGTAGCCGCAAGCATAGACTGACAAGAATCACTTTCATTGAAAGGGGTTGCCAAGCTTCCAAAAAACTACGAGTTTCCTGAAATCTCAGCAAACATTTTTTCACCCAATCTTGATGATACTGGCAGGTAATGTTCAGTACACCAATCCCACTTGGCTCACCAAATTTCGTTCTTATAGGTTAAACCGTTCCTTTTCTGTAACCGTTTTCATGTTTAGGTTTCACTCTGTTTTCTCATATATGGATGCATGTAGTTGGAACTCTAAATCAAACACGGTTTGTGCTAGCTCTTTGAAACTTGGCACAATAATGTAGTTCCAAGTTCTATCGCTACGGTTTTTGTCCTATTGAAGTAGCCCAAGCAGAGACTGATGAGAATCACTTTCATTGAAAGGGGTTGCCAAGCTTCCAAAAAACTACGAGTTTCCTGAAATCTCAGCAAACATTTTTTCACCCAATCATGATGACACTTGCCGACAATGATCAGTACACCTGTCCCACTTGGCTCACCAAATTTCGTTCTTCTTGGTTAAACCGTTCGTTTGCAGTAACCGTTTTCATGTTTAGGTTTCACTCTGTTTTCTCGTATATGGATACATGTAGTTGGAACTCTAAATCAAACACGGTTTGTGCTAGCTCTTTGAAACTTGGCACAATAATGTATTTCCAAGTTCTATCCCTACGGTTTGTGTCCTATTGAAGTAGCCCCAAGCAGAGACTGACGAGAATCACTTTCATTGAAAGGGGTTGCCAAGCTTCCAAAAACCTACAAGTATCCTGAAATCACAGCAAACATTTTTTCACCCAATCTTGATGATACTTGCAGGTAATGATGAGTACACCAGTCCCACTTGGCTCACCAAATTTCATTCTTCTAGGTTAAACCGTTCCTTTGCAGTAACCGTTTTCATTTGTAGGTTTCACTCTGTTTTCTCCTATATGGTTACATGTAGTTGGAACACTAAATCACACACGGTTTGTGCTAGGTCTTTGAAACTTGGCACAATAATGCAGTACCAAGTTCTAAAGCTATGGTTTGTGTCCTATGGAAGTACCCCAAATACAGACTGACGAGAATCACTTTCATTGAAAGGGGTTGCAAAGCTTCCAAAAACATACGAGTTTCCTGAAATCGCAGCAAACATTTTTTCACCGAATCTTGATGATACTTGCAGGTAATGATGAGAACACCAGTCCCACTTGGCTCACCAAATTTCGGTCTTCTAGATTAAACCGTTCCTTTTCTGTAACCGTTTTCATGTTTAGGTTTCACTCTATTTTCTCCTATAGGGATACATGTAGTTGGAACTCTAAATCAAACACAGTTTGTGCTAGCTCTTTGAAACTTGGCACAATAATGTAGTTCCAAGTTCTATCGCTACAGTTTGTGTCCTACTGAAGTAGCCCAAGCAGAGACTGACGAGAATCACTTTCATTGAAAGGGGTTGCCAAGCTTCCAAAAAACTTCGAGTTTCCGGAAATCTCAGCTAACAATTTTTCACCCAATCTTTATGATACATGCAGGTAATGATCAGTACCCCAATCCCACTTGGATCACCAAATTTCGTTCTTCTAGGTTAAACCGTTCCTCTGCTGTAACCGTTTTCATGTTTAGGTTTCACTCTGTTTTCTCCTATATGGATATATGTAATTGGAACTCTAAATCAAACACGGTTTGTGCTAGCTCTTTGAAACTTGGCAAAATAATGAAGTTCCAAGTTCTATCGCTATGGTTTGTGTCCTATTGACGTAGCCCCACGCAGAGACTGACGAGAATCACTTTCATTGAAAGCGGTTGCCCAGCTTCCAAAAATCTACGAGTTTCCGGAAATCTCAGCAAGCATTTATTCACCCAATCTTGATGATACTGGCAGGTAATGATCAGTACACCATTCCCACTTGGCTCACCAAATTTCGTTCTTTTAGGTTAAACCGTTCCTTTGCAGGAACAGTTTCCATGTTTAGGTTTCACTCTGCTTTCTCCTATACGGATACATGTATTTGGATCTCTAAATCAAACACGGTTTGTGCTAGCTCTTTGAAACTTGGCACAATAATGTATTTCCAAGTTCTATCCCTACGGTTTGTGTCCTATTGAAGTAGCCCAAGGAGAGACTGACGAGAATCACTTTCATTGAAAGGGGTTGCCAAGCTTCCAAAAAACTACGAGTTTCCTGAAATCTCAGCAAACATTTTTTCACCCAATCATGATGATACTTGCCAGCAATGATCAGTACACCAGTCCCACTTGGCTCACCAAATTTCGATCTTCTAGGTTAAACCGTTTGTTTGCAGTAACCGTTTTCATGTTTAGGTTTCACTCTGTTTTCTCTTATATGGATACATGTAGTTGGAACTCTAAATCAAACACGGTTTGTGCTAGCTCTTTGAAACTTGGCACAATAATGTAGTTCCAAGTTCTATAGCTATGGTTTGTGTCCCATTGACGTAGCCCCAAGCATAGACTGACGAGAATCACTTTCATTGAAAGGGGTTGCCAAGCTTCCAAAAAACTACGAGTTTCTGGAAATCTCAGCAAGATTTTTTCACCCAATCTTGATGATACTGTCCGGAAATGATAAGTACACCAATCCCACTTGGCTCACCAAATTTCGTTCTTCTAGGTTAAACCGTTCCTTTGCAGTAACCGTATGCACGTTTAGTTTTCACTCTCTTTTCTCCCATACGGATATATGTATTTGGAACTCTAAATCAAACACGGTTTGTGCTAGCTCTTTGAAACGTGGCACAATAATGTAGTTCCAAGTTCTATCACTATGGTTTGTGTCCTATTGAAGTAGCCCCAAGCGTAGACTGACGAGAATCACTTTCATTGAAAGGGGTTGCCAAGCTTCCAAAAACCTACGAGTATCCTGAAATCACAGCAAACATTTTTTCACCCAATCTTCATGATACTTGAAGGTAATGATGAGTACACCAGTCCCACTTGGCTCACCAAATTTCGTTCTTCTAGGTTAAACCGTTCCTTTGCAGTAACCGTTTTCATTTGTAGGTTTCACTCTGTTTTCTCCTATATGGATACATGTAGTTGGAACTCTAAATCAAACACGGTTTGTGCTAACTCTTTGAAACGTGGCACAATAATGTAGTTCCAAGTTCTATCGCTATAGTTTGTGTCCTATTGAACTAGCCCAAGCAGAGACTGACGAGAATCACATTCATTGAAAGGGGTTGCCGAGCTTCCAAGAAACTACGAATTTCCTGAAATCTCAGCAAACATTTTTTCACCCAATCATGATGATATTTGCAGGCAATGATCAGTACACCAGTCCCACTTGGCTCACCAAATTTCGTTCTTCTAGGTTAAACCGTTCTTTTGCAGTAACCGTTTTCATGTTTAGGTTTCACTCTGTTTTCTCGTATATGGATACATGTAGTTGGAACTCTAAATCAAACACCGTTTGTGCTAGCTCTTTGAAACTTGGCACAATAATGTAGTTCCAAGTTCTATCACTATGGTTTGTGTCCTATTGAAGTAGCCCCAAGCATAGACTGACAAGAATCACTTTCATTGAAAGGGGTTGCCAAGCTTCCAAAAAACTACGAGTTTCCTGAAATCTCAGCAAACATTTTTTCACCCAATCTTGATGATACTGGCAGGTAATGTTCAGTACACCAATCCCACTTGGCTCACCAAATTTCGTTCTTATAGGTTAAACCGTTCCTTTTCTGTAACCGTTTTCATGTTTAGGTTTCACTCTGTTTTCTCTTATATGGATGCATGTAGTTGGAACTCTAAATCAAACACGGTTTGTGCTAGCTCTTTGAAACTTGGCACAATAATGTAGTTCCAAGTTCTATCACTACGGTTTGTGTCCTATTGAAGTAGCCCAAGCAGAGACTGATGAGAATCACTTTCATTGAAAGGGGTTGCCACGCTTCCAAAAAACTACGAGTTTCCTGAAATCTCAGCAAACATTTTTTCACCCAATCATGATGACACTTGCCGACAATGATCAGTACACCTGTCCCACTTGGCTCACCAAATTTCGTTCTTCTAGGTTAAACCGTTCGTTTGCAGTAACCGTTTTCATGTTTAGGTTTCACTCTGTTTTCTCGTATATGGATACATGTAGTTGGAACTCTAAATCAAACACCGTTTGTGCTAGCTCTTTGAAACTTGGCACAATAATGTAGTTCCAAGTTCTATCGCTATGGTTTGTGTCCCATTGACGTAGCCCCAAGCGTAGACTGACGAGAATCACTTTCATTGAAAGGGGTTGCCAAGCTTCCAAAAAACTACGAGTTTCCTGAAATCTCAGCAAGCATTTTTTCACCCAATCTTGATGATAATGTCAGGAAATGATAAGTACACCAATCCCACTTGGCTCACCAAATTTCGTTCTTCTACGTTAAACCGTTCCTTTGCAGTAACCGTATGCACGTTTAGGTTTCACTCTCTTTTCTCCTATACGGATATATGTATTTGGAACTCTAAATCAAACACGGTTTGTGCTAGCTCTTTGAAACTTGGCACAAGAATGTAGTTCCAAGTTCTATCACTATGGTTTGTGTCCTATTGAAGTAGCCCCAAGCAGAGACTGACGAGAATCACTTTCATTGAAAGGGGTTGCCAAGCTTCCCAAAACCTACGAGTATCCTGAAATCACAGCAAACATTTTTTTCACCCAATCTTGATGATACTTGCAGGTAAAGATGAGTACACCAGTCCCACTTGGTCACCAAATTTCATTCTTCGAGGTTAAACCGTTCCTTTGCAGTAACCGTTTTCATTTGTAGGTTTCACTCTGTTTTCTCCTATATGGTTACATGTAGTTGGAACACTAAATAACACACGGTTTGTGCTAGCTCTTTGAAACTTGGCACAATAATGCAGTACCAAGTTCTAAAGCTATGGTTTGTGTCCTATGGAAGTAGCCCCAAATAGAGACTGACGAGAATCACTTTCATTGAAAGGGGTTGCCAAGCTTCCAAAAAACTACGAGATTCCTGAAATCACAGCAAACATTTTTTCACCGAATCTTGATGATACTTGCAGGTAAAATGAGAACACCAGTCCCACTTGGCTCACCAAATTTCGTTCTTTTAGGTTAAAACGTTCCTTTGCAATAACCGTTTTCATGTTTAGGTTTCACTCTGTTTTCTCCTATAGGGATACATGTAGTTGGAACTCTAAATCAAACACAGTTTGTGCTAGCTCTTTGAAACTTGGCACAATAATGTAGTTCCAAGTTCTATCGCTACGGTTTGTGTCCTACTGAAGTAGCCCAAGCAGAGACTGACGAGAATCACTTTCATTGAAAGGGGTAGCCAAGCTTCCAAAAAACTACGAGTTTCCTGAAATCTCAGCAAACATTTTTTCACGCAATCTTGATGACACTTGCAGGCAATCATCAGTAGACCAGTCCCAGTTGGCTCACCAAATTTCGTTCTTCTAGGTTATACCGTTCGTTTGCAGTAACCGTTTTCATGTTTAGGTTTCACTCTGTTTTCTCCTATATGGATACATGTAGTTGGAACTCTAAATCAAACACAGTTTGTGCTAGCTCTTTGAAACTTGGCACAATAATGTAGTTCCATGTTCTATCGCTATGGTTTGTGTCCTTTGGAAGTAGCCCAAAGCAGAGAATGACGAGAATCACATTCATTGAAAGGGGTTTGCAAGCTTCCAAAATGACGAGTTTTCTGAAATCACAGCAAACATTTTTTCACCCAATCTTGATGATACTTGCAGGTAATGATGAGTACACCAGTCCCACTTGGCTCACCAAATTTCGTTCTTCTAGGTTAAACCGTTCCTTTGCAGTAACCGTTTTCATGTTTAGGTTTCACTCTGTTTTCTCCTATATGTATACATGTAGTTGGAACTCTAAATTAAAGACGGTTTGTGCTAGCTCTTTGAAACTTGGCACAATAATGTAGTTCCAAGTTCTGTCGCTATGGTTTGTGTCCTATGGAAGTAGCCCCAAGCAGAGACTGACGAGAATCACTTTCATTGAAAGGGGTTGCCAAGCTTCCAAAAAACTACGAGTTTCCTGAAATCACAGCAAACATTTTTTCACCCAATCTTGATGATACTTGCAGGTAATGATGAGTACACCAGTCCCACTTGGCTCACCAAATTTCGTTCTTCTAGGTTAAATCGTTCGTTTGCAGTAACCGTTTTCATGTTTAGGTTTCACTCTGTTTTCTCGTATATGGATGCAGGTAGTTGGAACTCTAAATCAAACACGGTTTGTGCTAGCTCTTTGAAACTTGGCACAATAATGTAGTTCCAAGTTCTCTCGCTATGGTTTGTGTCCTATTAACGTAGCCCCAAGCAGAGACTGAGGAGAATCACTTTCATTGAAAGGGGTTGCCCAGCTTCCAAAAATCTACGAGTTTCCGGAAATCTCAGCAAGCATTTATTCACCCAATCTTGATGATACTGGCAGGTAATGATCGGTACACCATTCCCACTTGGCTCACCAAATTTCGTTCTTTTAGGTTAAACCGTTCCTTTGCAGGAACCGTTTCCATGTTTAGGTTTCACTCTGCTTTCTCCTATACGGATACATGTATTTGGATCTCTAAATCAAACACGGTTTGTGCTAGCTCTTTGAAACTTGGCACAATAATGTATTTCCAAGTTCTATCCCTATGGTTTGTGTCCTATTGAAGTAGCCCAAGCAGAGACTGACGAGAATCACTTTCATTGAAAGGGGTTGCCAAGCTTCCAAAAAACTACGAGTTTCCTGAAATCTCAGCAAACATTTTTTCACCCAATCATGATGATACTTGCCGGCAATGATCAGTACACCAGTCCCACTTGGCTCACCAAATTTCGTTCTTCTAGGTTAAACCGTTCCTTTGCAGTAACCGTTTTCATGTTTAGGTTTCACTCTGTTTTCTCGTATATGGATACATGTAGTTGGAACTCTAAATCAAACATGGTTTGTGCTAGCTCTTTGAAACTTGGCACAATAATGTAGTTCCAAGTTCTATCGCTATGGTTTGTGTCCCATTGACGTAGCCCCAAGCATAGACTGACGAGAATCACTTTCATTGAAAGGGGTTGCCAAGCTTCCAAAAAACTACGAGTTTCTGGAAATCTCAGCAAGATTTTTTCACCCAATCTTGATGATACTGTCAGGAAATGATAAGTACACCAATCCCACTTGGCTCACCAAATTTCGTTCTTCTAGGTTAAACCGTTCCTTTGCAGTAACCGTATGCACGTTTAGGTTTCACTCTCTTTTCTCCCATACGGATATATGTATTTGGAACTCTAAATCAAACACGGTTTGTGCTAGCTCTTTGAAACGTGGCACAATAATGTAGTTCCAAGTTCTATCACTATGGTTTGTGTCCTATTGAAGTAGCCCCAAGCGTAGACTGACGAGAATCACTTTCATTGAAAGGGGTTGCCAAGCTTCCAAAAACCTACGAGTATCCTGAAATCACAGCAAACATTTTTTCACCCAATCTTCATGATACTTGAAGGTAATGATGAGTACACCAGTCCCACTTGGCTCACCAAATTTCGTTCTTCTAGGTTAAACCGTTCCTTTGCAGTAACCGTTTTCATTTGTAGGTTTCACTCTGTTTTCTCCTATATGGTTACATGTAGTTGGAACACTAAATCACACACGGTTTGTGCTAGCTCTTTGAAACTTGGCACAATAATGCAGTACCAAGTTCTAAAGCTATGGTTTGTATCCTATGGAAGTAGCCCCAAACAGAGACTGAAGAGAATCACTTTCATTGAAAGGGGTTGCCAAGCTTCCAAAAACCTACGAGTTTCCTGAAATCTCAGCAAACATTTTTTGACCCAATCTTGATGATACCAGCAGGTAATGATGAGAACACCAGTCCCACTTGGCTCACCAAATTTCGTTCTTCTAGGTTAAACCGTTCGTTTGCAGTAACCGTTTTCATGTTTAGGTTTCACTCTGTTTTCTCGTATATGGATACATGTAGTTGGAACTCTAAATCAAACCCGGTTTGTGCTAGCTCTTTGAAACTTGGCACAATAATGTAGTTCCAAGTTCTATCGCTATGGTTTGTGTCCCATTGACGTAGCCGCAAGCGTAGACTGACGAGAATCACTTTCATTGAAAGGGGTTGCCAAGCTTCCAAAAAACTACGAGTTTCCTGAAATCTCAGCAAGTATTTTTTCACCCAATCTTGATGATAATGTCAGGAAATGATAAGTACACCAATCCCACTTGGCTCACCAAATTTCGTTCTTCTAGGTTAAACCGTTCCTTTGCAGTAACCGTATGCACGTTTAGGTTTCACTCTCTTTTCTCCTATACGGATATATGTATTTGGAAATCTAAATCAAACACGGTTTGTGCTAGCTCTTTGAAACTTGGCACAAGAATGTAGTTCCAAGTTCTATCACTATGGTTTGTGTCCTATTGAAGTAGCCCCAAGCAGAGACTGACGAGAATCACTTTCATTGAAAGGGGTTGCCAAGCTTCCAAAAACTTACGAGTATCCTGAAATCACAGCAAACATTTTTTTCACCCAATCTTGATGATACTTGCAGGTAAAGATGAGTACACCAGTCCCACTTGGCTCACCAAATTTCATTCTTCTAGGTTAAACCGTTCCTTTGCAGTAACCGTTTTCATTTGTAGGTTTCACTCTGTTTTCTCCTATATGGTTACATGTAGTTGGAACACTAAATCACACACGGTTTGTGCTAGCTCTTTGAAACTTGGCACAATAATGCAGTACCAAGTTCTAAAGCTATGGTTTGTGTCCTATGGAAGTAGCCCCAAATAGAGACTGACGAGAATCACTTTCATTGAAAGGGGTTGCCAAGCTTCCAAAAAACTACGAGATTCCTGAAATCACAGCAAACATTTTTTCACCGAATCTTGATGATACTTGCAGGTAAAATGAGAACACCAGTCCCACTTGGCTCACCAAATTTCGATCTTCTAGGTTAAACCGTTCCTTTGCAATAACCGTTTTCATGTTTAGGTTTCACTCTGTTTTCTCCTATAGGGATACATGTAGTTGGAACTCTAAATCAAACACAGTTTGTGCTAGCTCTTTGAAACTTGGCACAATAATGTAGTTCCAAGTTCTATCGCTACGGTTTGTGTCCTACTGAAGTAGCCCAAGCAGAGACTGACGAGAATCACTTTTATTGAAAGGGGTTGCCAAGCTTCCAAAAAACTACGAGTTTCCTGAAATCTCAGCAAACATTTTTTCACGCAATCTTGATGACACTTGCAGGCAATCATCAGTAGACCAGTCCCAGTTGGCTCACCAAATTTCGTTCTTCTAGGTTATACCGTTCGTTTGCAGTAACCGTTTTCATGTTTAGGTTTCACTCTGTTTTCTCGTATATGGATACATGTAGTTGGAACTCTAAATCAAACACGGTTTGTGGTAGCTCTTTGAAACTTGGCACAATAATGTAGTTCCATGTTGTATCGATATGGTTTGTGTCCTATGGAAGTAGCCCAAAGCAGAGAATGACAAGAATGACATTCATTGAAAGGGGTTTGCAAGCTTCCAAAAACTACGAGTTTCCTGAAATCTCAGCAAACATTTTTTCACCCAAACATGATGATACTTGCAGGTAATGATGAGTACCCGAGTCCCAATTGGCTCACCAAATTTCGTTCTTCTAGGTTAAACCGTTCCTTTGCAGTAACCGTTTTCATGTTTAGGTTTCACTCTGTTTTCTAATATATGGATACATGTAGTTGGAACTCTAAATCAAACACAGTTTGTGCTAGCTCTTTGAAACTTGGCACAATAATGTAGTTCCATGTTCTATCGCTATGGTTTGTGTCCTTTGGAAGTAGCCCAAAGCAGAGAATGACGAGAATCACATTCCACATTCATTGAAAGGGGTTTGCAAGCTTCCAAAAATGACGAGTTTTCTGAAATCACAGCAAACATTTTTTCACCCAATCTTGATGATACTTGCAGGTAATGATGAGTACACCAGTCCCACTTGGCTCACCAAATTTCGTTCTTCTAGGTTAAACCGTTCCTTTGCAGTAACCGTTTTCATGTTTAGGTTTCACTCTGTTTTCTCCTATATGTATACATGTAGTTGGAACTCTAAATTAAAGACGGTTTGTGCTAGCTCTTTGAAACTTGGCACAATAATGTAGTTCCAAGTTCTGTCGCTATGGTTTGTGTCCTATGGAAGTAGCCCCAAGCAGAGACTGACGAGAATCACTTTCATTGAAAGGGGTTGCCAAGCTTCCAAAAAACTACGAGTTTCCTGAAATCACAGCAAACATTTTTTCACCCAATCTTGATGATACTTGCAGGTAATGATGAGTACACCAGTCCCACTTGGCTCACCAAATTTCATTCTTCTAGGTTAAACCGTTCCTTTGCAGTAACCGTTTTCATTTGTAGGTTTCACTCTGTTTTCTCCTATATGGTTACATGTAGTTGGAACACTAAATCACACACGGTTTGTGCTAGGTCTTTGAAACTTGGCACAATAATGCAGTACCAAGTTCTAAAGCTATGGTTTGTGTCCTATGGAAGTACCCCAAATACAGACTGACGAGAATCACTTTCATTGAAAGGGGTTGCAAAGCTTCCAAAAACATACGAGTTTCCTGAAATCGCAGCAAACATTTTTTCACCGAATCTTGATGATACTTGCAGGTAATGATGAGAACACCAGTCCCACTTGGCTCACCAAATTTCGTTGTTCTAGATTAAACCGTTCCTTTTCTGTAACCGTTTTCATGTTTAGGTTTCACTCTATTTTCTCCTATAGGGATACATGTAGTTGGAACTCTAAATCAAACACAGTTTGTGCTAGCTCTTTGAAACTTGGCACAATAATGTAGTTCCAAGTTCTATCGCTACAGTTTGTGTCCTACTGAAGTAGCCCAAGCAGAGACTGACGAGAATCACTTTCATTGAAAGGGGTTGCCAAGCTTCCAAAAAACTTCGAGTTTCCGGAAATCTCAGCTAACAATTTTTCACCCAATCTTTATGATACATGCAGGTAATGATCAGTACCCCAATCCCACTTGGATCACCAAATTTCGTTCTTCTAGGTTAAACCGTTCCTCTGCTGTAACCGTTTTCATGTTTAGGTTTCACTCTGTTTTCTCCTATATGGATATATGTAATTGGAACTCTAAATCAAACACGGTTTGTGCTAGCTCTTTGAAACTTGGCAAAATAATGAAGTTCCAAGTTCTATCGCTATGGTTTGTGTCCTATTGACGTAGCCCCACGCAGAGACTGACGAGAATCACTTTCATTGAAAGGGGTTGCCCAGCTTCCAAAAACCTACGATTATCCTGAAATCACAGCAAATATTTTTTCACCCTATCTTGATGATACTTGCAGGTAATTATGAGTACACCAGTCCCACTTGGCTCACCAAATTTCGTTCTTCTAGGTTAAACCGTTCCTTTGCAGTAACCGTTTTCATGTTTAGGTTTCACTCTGTTTTCTCGTATATGGATGCATGTAGTTGGAACTCTAAATCAAACACAGTTTGTGCTAGCTCTTTGAAACTTGGCACAATAATGTAGTTCCAAGTTCTCTCGCTATGGTTTGTGTCCTATTGACGTAGCCCCACGCAGAGACTGACGAGAATCACTTTCATTGAAAGCGGTTGCCCAGCTTCCAAAAATCTACGAGTTTCCGGAAATCTCAGCAAGCATTTATTCACCCAATCTTGATGATACTGGCAGGTAATGATCAGTACACCATTCCCACTTGGCTCACCAAATTTCGTTCTTTTAGGTTAAACCGTTCCTTTGCAGTAACCGTTTCCATGTTTAGGTTTCACTCTGCTTTCTCCTATACGGATACATGTATTTGGATCTCTAAATCAAACACGGTTTGTGCTAGCTCTTTGAAACTTGGCACAATAATGTATTTCCAAGTTCTATCCCTACGGTTTGTGTCCTATTGAAGTAGCCCAAGGAGAGACTGACGAGAATCACTTTCATTGAAAGGGGTTGCCAAGCTTCCAAAAAACTACGAGTTTCCTGAAATCTCAGCAAACATTTTTTCACCCAATCATGATGATACTTGCCAGCAATGATCAGTACACCAGTCCCACTTGGCTCACCAAATTTCGATCTTCTAGGTTAAACCGTTTGTTTGCAGTAACCGTTTTCATGTTTAGGTTTCACTCTGTTTTCTCTTATATGGATACATGTAGTTGGAACTCTAAATCAAACACGGTTTGTGCTAGCTCTTTGAAACTTGGCACAATAATGTAGTTCCAAGTTCTATAGCTATGGTTTGTGTCCCATTGACGTAGCCCCAAGCATAGACTGACGAGAATCACTTTCATTGAAAGGGGTTGCCAAGCTTCCAAAAAACTACGAGTTTCTGGAAATCTCAGCAAGATTTTTTCACCCAATCTTGATGATACTGTCCGGAAATGATAAGTACACCAATCCCACTTGGCTCACCAAATTTCGTTCTTCTAGGTTAAACCGTTCCTTTGCAGTAACCGTATGCACGTTTAGTTTTCACTCTCTTTTCTCCCATACGGATATATGTATTTGGAACTCTAAATCAAACACGGTTTGTGCTAGCTCTTTGAAACGTGGCACAATAATGTAGTTCCAAGTTCTATCACTATGGTTTGTGTCCTATTGAAGTAGCCCCAAGCAGAGACTGACGAGAATCACTTTCATTGAAAGGGGTTGCCAAGCTTCCAAAAACCTACGAGTATCCTGAAATCACAGCAAACATTTTTTCACCCAATCTTCATGATACTTGAAGGTAATGATGAGTACACCAGTCCCACTTGGCTCACCAAATTTCGTTCTTCTAGGTTAAACCGTTCCTTTGCAGTAACCGTTTTCATTTGTAGGTTTCACTCTGTTTTCTCCTATATGGATACATGTAGTTGGAACTCTAAATCAAACACGGTTTGTGCTAACTCTTTGAAACGTGGCACAATAATGTAGTTCCAAGTTCTATCGCTATAGTTTGTGTCCTATTGAACTAGCCCAAGCAGAGACTGACGAGAATCACATTCATTGAAAGGGGTTGCCGAGCTTCCAAGAAACTACGAATTTCCTGAAATCTCAGCAAACATTTTTTCACCCAATCATGATGATATTTGCAGGCAATGATCAGTACACCAGTCCCACTTGGCTCACCAAATTTCGTTCTTCTAGGTTAAACCGTTCTTTTGCAGTAACCGTTTTCATGTTTAGGTTTCACTCTGTTTTCTCGTATATGGATACATGTAGTTGGAACTCTAAATCAAACACCGTTTGTGCTAGCTCTTTGAAACTTGGCACAATAATGTAGTTCCAAGTTCTATCACTATGGTTTGTGTCCTATTGAAGTAGCCCCAAGCATAGACTGACAAGAATCACTTTCATTGAAAGGGGTTGCCAAGCTTCCAAAAAACTACGAGTTTCCTGAAATCTCAGCAAACATTTTTTCACCCAATCTTGATGATACTGGCAGGTAATGTTCAGTACACCAATCCCACTTGGCTCACCAAATTTCGTTCTTATAGGTTAAACCGTTCCTTTTCTGTAACCGTTTTCATGTTTAGGTTTCACTCTGTTTTCTCTTATATGGATGCATGTAGTTGGAACTCTAAATCAAACACGGTTTGTGCTAGCTCTTTGAAACTTGGCACAATAATGTAGTTCCAAGTTCTATCGCTACGGTTTGTGTCCTATTGAAGTAGCCCAAGCAGAGACTGATGAGAATCACTTTCATTGAAAGGGGTTGCCACGCTTCCAAAAAACTACGAGTTTCCTGAAATCTCAGCAAACATTTTTTCACCCAATCATGATGACACTTGCCGACAATGATCAGTACACCTGTCCCACTTGGCTCACCAAATTTCGTTCTTCTAGGTTAAACCGTTCGTTTGCAGTAACCATTTTCATGTTTAGGTTTCACTCTGTTTTCTCGTATATGGATACATGTAGTTGGAACTCTAAATCAAACACCGTTTGTGCTAGCTCTTTGAAACTTGGCACAATAATGTAGTTCCAAGTTCTATCGCTATGGTTTGTGTCCCATTGACGTAGCCCCAAGCGTAGACTGACGAGAATCACTTTCATTGAAAGGGGTTGCCAAGCTTCCAAAAAACTACGAGTTTCCTGAAATCTCAGCAAGCATTTTTTCACCCAATCTTGATGATAATGTCAGGAAATGATAAGTACACCAATCCCACTTGGCTCACCAAATTTCGTTCTTCTACGTTAAACCGTTCCTTTGCAGTAACCGTATGCACGTTTAGGTTTCACTCTCTTTTCTCCTATACGGATATATGTATTTGGAACTCTAAATCAAACACGGTTTGTGCTAGCTCTTTGAAACTTGGCACAAGAATGTAGTTCCAAGTTCTATCACTATGGTTTGTGTCCTATTGAAGTAGCCCCAAGCAGAGACTGACGAGAATCACTTTCATTGAAAGGGGTTGCCAAGCTTCCCAAAACCTACGAGTATCCTGAAATCACAGCAAACATTTTTTTCACCCAATCTTGATGATACTTGCAGGTAAAGATGAGTACACCAGTCCCACTTGGTCACCAAATTTCATTCTTCTAGGTTAAACCGTTCCTTTGCAGTAACCGTTTTCATTTGTAGGTTTCACTCTGTTTTCTCCTATATGGTTACATGTAGTTGGAACACTAAATCACACACGGTTTGTGCTAGCTCTTTGAAACTTGGCACAATAATGCAGTACCAAGTTCTAAAGCTATGGTTTGTGTCCTATGGAAGTAGCCCCAAATAGAGACTGACGAGAATCACTTTCATTGAAAGGGGTTGCCAAGCTTCCAAAAAACTACGAGATTCCTGAAATCACAGCAAACATTTTTTCACCGAATCTTGATGATACTTGCAGGTAAAATGAGAACACCAGTCCCACTTGGCTCACCAAATTTCGATCTTCTAGGTTAAACCGTTCCTTTGCAATAACCGTTTTCATGTTTAGGTTTCACTCTGTTTTCTCCTATAGGGATACATGTAGTTGGAACTCTAAATCAAACACAGTTTGTGCTAGCTCTTTGAAACTTGGCACAATAATGTAGTTCCAAGTTCTATCGCTACGGTTTGTGTCCTACTGAAGTAGCCCAAGCAGAGACTGACGAGAATCACTTTTATTGAAAGGGGTTGCCAAGCTTCCAAAAAACTACGAGTTTCCTGAAATCTCAGCAAACATTTTTTCACGCAATCTTGATGACACTTGCAGGCAATCATCAGTAGACCAGTCCCAGTTGGCTCACCAAATTTCGTTCTTCTAGGTTATACCGTTCGTTTGCAGTAACCGTTTTCATGTTTAGGTTTCACTCTGTTTTCTCGTATATGGATACATGTAGTTGGAACTCTAAATCAAACACGGTTTGTGGTAGCTCTTTGAAACTTGGCACAATAATGTAGTTCCATGTTGTATCGATATGGTTTGTGTCCTATGGAAGTAGCCCAAAGCAGAGAATGACAAGAATGACATTCATTGAAAGGGGTTTGCAAGCTTCCAAAAACTACGAGTTTCCTGAAATCTCAGCAAACATTTTTTCACCCAAACATGATGATACTTGCAGGTAATGATGAGTACCCGAGTCCCAATTGGCTCACCAAATTTCGTTCTTCTAGGTTAAACCGTTCCTTTGCAGTAACCGTTTTCATGTTTAGGTTTCACTCTGTTTTCTAATATATGGATACATGTAGTTGGAACTCTAAATCAAACACAGTTTGTGCTAGCTCTTTGAAACTTGGCACAATAATGTAGTTCCATGTTCTATCGCTATGGTTTGTGTCCTTTGGAAGTAGCCCAAAGCAGAGAATGACGAGAATCACATTCCACATTCATTGAAAGGGGTTTGCAAGCTTCCAAAAATGACGAGTTTTCTGAAATCACAGCAAACATTTTTTCACCCAATCTTGATGATACTTGCAGGTAATGATGAGTACACCAGTCCCACTTGGCTCACCAAATTTCGTTCTTCTAGGTTAAACCGTTCCTTTGCAGTAACCGTTTTCATGTTTAGGTTTCACTCTGTTTTCTCTTATATGGATGCATGTAGTTGGAACTCTAAATCAAACATGGTTTGTGCTAGCTCTTTGAAACTTGGCACAATAATGTAGTTCCAAGTTCTATCGCTACGGTTTGTGTCCTATTGAAGTAGCCCAAGCAGAGACTGATGAGAATCACTTTCATTGAAAGGGGTTGCCAAGCTTCCAAAAACTACGAGTTTCCTGAAATCTCAGCAAACATTTTTTCACCCAATCATGATGACACTTGCCGACAATGATCAGTACACCTGTCCCACTTGGCTCACCAAATTTCGTTCTTCTAGGTTAAACCGTTCGTTTGCAGTAACCGTTTTCATGTTTAGGTTTCACTCTGTTTTCTCGTATATGGATACATGTAGTTGGAACTATAAATCAAACCCGGTTTGTGCTAGCTCTTTGAAACTTGGCACAATAATGTAGTTCCAAGTTCTATCGCTATGGTTTGTGTCCCATTGACGTAGCCCCAAGCGTAGACTGACGAGAATCACTTTCATTGAAAGGGGTTGCCAAGCTTCCAAAAAACTACGAGTTTCCTGAAATCTCAGCAAGCATTTTTTCACCCAATCTTGATGATAATGTCAGGAAATGATAAGTACACCAATCCCACTTGGCTCACCAAATTTCGTTCTTCTAGGTTAAACCGTTCCTTTGCAGTAACCGTATGCACGTTTAGGTTTCACTCTCTTTTCTCCTATACGGATATATGTATTTGGAACTCTAAATCAAACACGGTTTGTGCTAGCTCTTTGAAACTTGGCACAAGAATGTAGTTCCAAGTTCTATCACTATGGTTTGTGTCCTATTGAAGTAGCCCCAAGCATAGACTGACGAGAATCACTTTCATTGAAAGGGGTTGCCAAGCTTCCAAAAACCTACGAGTATCCTGAAATCACAGCAAACATTTTTTTCACCCAATCTTGATGATACTTGCAGGTAAAGATGAGTACACCAGTCCCACTTGGCTCACCAAATTTCATTCTTCTAGGTTAAACCGTTCCTTTGCAGTAACCGTTTTCATTTGTAGGTTTCACTCTGTTTTCGCCTATATGGTTACATGTAGTTGGAACACTAAATCACACACGGTTTGTGCTAGCTCTTTGAAACTTGGCACAATAATGCAGTACCAAGTTCTAAAGCTATGGTTTGTGTCCTATGGAAGTAGCCCCAAATAGAGACTGACGAGAATCACTTTCATTGAAAGGGGTTGCCAAGCTTCCAAAAAACTACGAGATTCCTGAAATCACAGCAAACATTTTTTCACCGAATCTTGATGATACTTGCAGGTAAAATGAGAACACCAGTCCCACTTGGCTCACCAAGTTTCGTTCTTCTAGGTTAAACCGTTCCTTTGCAATAACCGTTTTCATTTTTAGGTTTCACTCTGTTTTCTCCTATAGGGATACATGTAGTTGGAACTCTAAATCAAACACAGTTTGTGCTAGCTCTTTGAAACTTGGCACAATAATGTAGTTCCAAGTTCTATCGCTACGGTTTGTGTCCTACTGAAGTAGCCCAAGCAGAGACTGACGAGAATCACTTTAATTGAAAGGGGTTGCCAAGCTTCCAAAAAACTACGAGTTTCCTGAAATCTCAGCAAATATTTTTTCACCCAATCTTGATGACACTTGCAGGCAATCATCAGTAGACCAGTCCCAGTTGGCTCACCAAATTTCGTTTTTCTAGGTTATACCGTTCGTTTGCAGTAACCGTTTTCATGTTTAGGTTTCACTCTGTTTTCTCGTATATGGATACATGTAGTTGGAACTCTAAATCAAACACGGTTTGTGCTAGCTCTTTGAAACTTGGCACAATAATGTAGTTCCATGTTCTATCGATATGGTTTGTGTCCTATGGAAGTAGCCCAAAGCAGAGAATGACAAGAATCACATTCATTGAAAGGGGTTTGCAAGCTTCCAAAAACTACGAGTTTCCTGAAATCTCAGCAAACATTTTTTCACCCAAACATGATGATACTTGCAGGTAATGATGAGTACCCGAGTCCCAATTGGCTCACCAAATTTCGTTCTTCTAGGTTAAACCGTTCCTTTGCAGTAACCGTTTTCATGTTTAGGTTTCACTCTGTTTTCTCCTATATGGATACATGTAGTTGGAACTCTAAATCAAACACAGTTTGTGCTAGCTCTTTGAAAGTTGGCACAATAATGTAGTTCCATGTTCTATCGCTATGGTTTGTGTCCTTTGGAAGTAGCCCAAAGCAGAGAATGACGAGAATCACATTCATTGAAAGGGGTTTGCAAGCTTCCAAAAATGACGAGTTTTCTGAAATCACAGCAAACATTTTTTCACCCAATCTTGATGATACTTGCAGGTAATGATGAGTACACCAGTCGCACTTGGCTCACCAAATTTCGTTCTTCTAGGTTAAATCGTTCGTTTGCAGTAACCGTTTTCATGTTTAGGTTTCACTCTGTTTTCTCGTATATGGATGCAGGTAGTTGGAACTCTAAATCAAACATGGTTTGTGCTAGCTCTTTGAAACTTGGCACAATAATGTAGTTCCAAGTTCTCTCGCTATGGTTTGTGTCCTATTAACGTAGCCCCAAGCAGAGACTGACGAGAATCACTTTCATTGAAAGGGGTTGCCCAGCTTCCAAAAATCTAGGAGTTTCCGGAAATCTCAGCAAGCATTTATTCACCCAATCTTGATGATACTGGCAGGTAATGATCAGTACACCATTCCCACTTGGCTCACCAAATTTCGTTCTTTTAGGTTAAACCGTTCCTTTGCAGTAACCGTTTCCATGTTTAGGTTTCACTCTGCTTTCTCCTATACGGATACATGTAGTTGGAACTCTAAATCAAACACGGTTTGTGCTAGCTCTTTGAAACTTGGCACAATAATGTATTTCCAAGTTCTATCGCTACGGTTTGTGTCCTATTGAAGTAGCCCAAGCAGAGACTGACGAGAATCACTTTCATTGAAAGGGGTTGCCAAGCTTCCAAAAAACTACGAGTTTCCTGAAATCTCAGCAAACATTTTTTCACCCAATCATGATGACAGTTGCCTGCAATGATCAGTACACCAGTCCCACTTGGCTCACCAAATTTCTTTCTTCTAGGTTAAACCGTTCGTTTGCAGTAACCGTTTTCATGTTTAGGTTTCACTCTGTTTTCTCGTATATGGATACATGTAGTTGGAACTCTAAATCAAACACGGTTTGTGCTAGCTCTTTGAAACTTGGCACAATAATGTAGTTCCAAGTTCTATCGCTATGGTTTGTGTCCTATGGAAGTAGCCCCAAGCAGAGACTGACGAGAATCACTTTCATTGAAAGGAGTTGCCAAGCTGCCAAAAAACTACGAGTTTCCTGAAATCTCAGCAAGCATTTTTTCACCCAATCTTGATGATACTGTCAGGAAATGATAAGTACACCAATCCCACTTGGCTCACCAAATTTCGTTCTTCTAGGTTAAACCGTTCCTTTGCAGTAACCTTTTTCATTTGCAGGTTTCACTCTGTTTTCTCCTATATGGTTACATGTAGTTGGAACACTAAATCACACACGATTTGTGCTAGCTCTTTGAAACTTGGCACAATAATGTAGTTCCAAGTTCTATCGCTATGGTTTGTGTCCTGTTGAAGTAGCCCAAGCAGAGACTGACGAGAATCACTTTCATTGAAAGGGGTTGCCAAGCTTCCAAAAACCTACGAGTATCCTGAAATCACAGCAAATATTTTTTCACCCAATCTTCATGATACTTGAAGGTAATGATGAGTACACCAGTCCCACTTGGCTCACCAAATTTCGTTCTTCTAGGTTAAACCTTTCCTTTGCAGTAACCGTTTTCATGTTTAGGTTTCAATCTGTTTTCTCCTATATGGATACATGTAGTTGGAACTCTAAATCAAACACGGTTTGTGCTAGCTCTTTGAAACTTGGCACAATAATGTAGTTACAAGTTCCTTCGCTATGGTTTATGTCCTATTGAACTAGCCCCAAGCAGAGACTGGCGAGAATCACTTTCATTGAAAGGGGTTGCCAAGCTTCCAAAAAACTACGAGTTTCTGGAAATCTCAGCAAACATTTTTTCACCCAATCTTGATGATACTGGCAGGTAATTATCAGTACACCAATCCACTTGGCTCACCAAATTTCGTTCTTCTAGTTTAAACCGTTCCTTTGCTGTAACTGTTTTCATGTTTAGGTTTCAATCTGATTTCTCCTATATGGATACATGTAGTTGGAACTCTAAATCAAACACGGATTGTGGTACTCTTTGAAACTTGGCAGAATAATATAGTTCCAAGTTCTATCGCTATGGTTTGTGTCCTATGGAAGTAGCCCGAAGCAGAGACTGACGAGAATCACATTCATTGAAAGGGGTTGCAAAGCTCCAAAAAACTATGAGTTTCCTGAAATCTCAGCAAACATTTTTTCACCCAATCTTGGTGATACTTGCAGGTAATGATCAGTACTCCAGTCGACTTGGCTGACCAAATTTCGTTCTTCTAGGTTAAACCTTTCCTTTGCAGTAACCTTTTTCATTTGTAGGTTTCACTCTGTTTTCTCCTATATGGTTACATGTAGTTGGAACACTAAATCACACACGGTTTGTGCTAGCTCTTTGAAACTTGGCACAATAATGCAGTACCAAGTTCTAAAGCTATGGTTTGTGTCCTATGGAAGTAGCCCCAAATAGAGACTGACGAGAATCACTTTCATTGAAAGGGGTTGCCAAGCTTCCAAAAAACTACGAGATTCCTGAAATCACAGCAAACATTTTTTCACCGAATCTTGATGATACTTGCAGGTAAAATGAGAACACCAGTCCCACTTGGCTCACCAAATTTCGATCTTCTAGGTTAAACCGTTCCTTTGCAATAACCGTTTTCATGTTTAGGTTTCACTCTGTTTTCTCCTATAGGGATACATGTAGTTGGAACTCTAAATCAAACACAGTTTGTGCTAGCTCTTTGAAACTTGGCACAATAATGTAGTTCCAAGTTCTATCGCTACGGTTTGTGTCCTACTGAAGTAGCCCAAGCAGAGACTGACGAGAATCACTTTTATTGAAAGGGGTTGCCAAGCTTCCAAAAAACTACGAGTTTCCTGAAATCTCAGCAAACATTTTTTCACGCAATCTTGATGACACTTGCAGGCAATCATCAGTAGACCAGTCCCAGTTGGCTCACCAAATTTCGTTCTTCTAGGTTATACCGTTCGTTTGCAGTAACCGTTTTCATGTTTAGGTTTCACTCTGTTTTCTCGTATATGGATACATGTAGTTGGAACTCTAAATCAAACACGGTTTGTGGTAGCTCTTTGAAACTTGGCACAATAATGTAGTTCCATGTTGTATCGATATGGTTTGTGTCCTATGGAAGTAGCCCAAAGCAGAGAATGACAAGAATGACATTCATTGAAAGGGGTTTGCAAGCTTCCAAAAACTACGAGTTTCCTGAAATCTCAGCAAACATTTTTTCACCCAAACATGATGATACTTGCAGGTAATGATGAGTACCCGAGTCCCAATTGGCTCACCAAATTTCGTTCTTCTACGTTAAACCGTTCCTTTGCAGTAACCGTTTTCATGTTTAGGTTTCACTCTGTTTTCTAATATATGGATACATGTAGTTGGAACTCTAAATCAAACACAGTTTGTGCTAGCTCTTTGAAACTTGGCACAATAATGTAGTTCCATGTTCTATCGCTATGGTTTGTGTCCTTTGGAAGTAGCCCAAAGCAGAGAATGACGAGAATCACATTCCACATTCATTGAAAGGGGTTTGCAAGCTTCCAAAAATGACGAGTTTTCTGAAATCACAGCAAACATTTTTTCACCCAATCTTGATGATACTTGCAGGTAATGATGAGTACACCAGTCCCACTTGGCTCACCAAATTTCGTTCTTCTAGGTTAAATCGTTCGTTTGCAGTAACCGTTTTCATGTTTAGGTTTCACTCTGTTTTCTCGTATATGGATGCAGGTAGTTGGAACTCTAAATCAAACACGGTTTGTGCTAGCTCTTTGAAACTTGGCACAATAATGTAGTTCCAAGTTCTATCGCTATGGTTTGTGTCCCATTGTCGTAGTCCCAAGCATAGACTGACGAGAATCACTTTCATTGAAAGGGGTTGCCAAGCTTCCAAAAAACTACGAGTTTCTGGAAATCTCAGCAAGATTTTTTCACCCCATCTTGATGATACTGTCAGGAAATGATAAGTACACCAATCCCACTTGGCTCACCAAATTTCCTTCTTCTAGGTTAAACCGTTCCTTTGCAGTAACCGTATGCACGTTTAGGTTTCACTCTCTTTTCTCCCATACGGATATATGTATTTGGAACTCTAAATCAAACACGGTTTGTGCTAGCTCTTTGAAACGTGGCACAATAATGTAGTTCCAAGTTCTATCACTATGGTTTGTGTCCTATTGAAGTAGCCCCAAGCGTAGACTGACGAGAATCACTTTCATTGAAAGGGGTTGCCAAGCTTCCAAAAACCTACGAGTATCCTGAAATCACAGCAAACATTTTTTCACCCAATCTTCATGATACTTGAAGGTAATGATGAGTACACCAGTCCCACTTGGCTCACCAAATTTCGTTCTTCTAGGTTAAACCGTTCCTTTGCAGTAATCGTTTTCATTTGTAGGTTTCACTCTGTTTTCTCCTATATGGTTACATGTAGTTGGAACACTAAATCAAACACGGTTTGTGCTAGCTCTTTGAAACTTGGCACAATAATGCAGTACCAAGTTCTAAAGCTATGGTTTGTATCCTATGGAAGTAGCCCCAAACAGAGACTGACGAGAATCACTTTCATTGAAAGCGGTTGCCAAGCTTCCAAAAAACTACGAGTTTCCTGAAATCTCAGCAAACATTTTTTCACCCAATCTTGATGACAATTGCAGGCAATCATCAGTAGACCAGTCCCAGTTGGCTCACCAAATTTCGTTCTTCTAGGTTATACCGTTCGTTTGCAGTAACCGTTTTCATGTTTAGGTTTCACTCTGTTTTCTCGTATATGGATACATGTAGTTGGAACTCTAAATCAAACACGGTTTGTGCTAGCTCTTTGAAACTTGGCACAATAATGTAGTTCCATGTTCTATCGATATGGTTTGTGTCCTATGGAAGTAGCCCCAAACAGAGAATGACAAGAATGACATTCATTGAAAGGGGTTTGCAAGCTTCCGAAAACTACGAGTTTCCTGAAATCTCAGCAAACATTTTTTCACCCAAACATGATGATACTTGCAGGTAATGATGAGTACCCGAGTCCCAATTGGCTCACCAAATTTCGTTCTTCTAGGTTAAACCGTTCCTTTGCAGTAACCGTTTTCATGTTTACGTTTCACTCTGTTTTCTCCTATATGGATACATGTAGTTGGAACTCTAAATCAAACACAGTTTGTGCTAGCTTTTTGAAACTTGGCACAATAATGTAGTTCCATGTTCTATCGCTATGGTTTGTGTCCTTTGGAAGTAGCCCAAAGCAGAGAATGACGAGAATCACATTCCACATTCATTGAAAGGGGTTTGCAAGCTTCCAAAAATGACGAGTTTTCTGAAATCACAGCAAACATTTTTTCACCCAATCTTGATGATACTTGCAGGTAATGATGAGTACACCAGTCCCACTTGGCTCACCAAATTTCGTTCTTCTAGGTTAAACCCGTTCCTTTGCAGTAACCGTTTTCATGTTTAGGTTTCACTCTGTTTTCTCCTATATGTATACATGTAGTTGGAACTCTAAATTAAAGACGGTTTGTGCTAGCTCTTTGAAACTTGGCACAATAATGTAGTTCCAAGTTCTGTCGCTATGGTTTGTGTCCTATGGAAGTAGCCCCAAGCAGAGACTGACGAGAATCACTTTCATTGAAAGGGGTTGCCAAGCTTCCAAAAAACTACGAGTTTCCTGAAATCACAGCAAACATTTTTTCACCCAATCTTGATGATACTTGCAGGTAACGATGAGTACACCAGTCCCACTTGGCTCACCAAATTTCGTTCTTCTAGGTTAAATCGTTCGTTTGCAGTAACAGTTTTCATGTTTAGGTTTCACTCTGTTTTCTCGTATATGGATGCAGGTAGTTGGAACTCTAAATCAAACACGGTTTGTGCTAGCTCTTTGAAACTTGGCACAATAATGTAGTTCCAAGTTCTATCGCTATGGTTTGTGTCCCATTGTCGTAGTCCCAAGCATAGACTGACGAGAATCACTTTCATTGAAAGGGGTTGCCAAGCTTCCAAAAAACTACGAGTTTCTGGAAATCTCAGCAAGATTTTTTCACCCAATCTTGATGATACTGTCAGGAAATGATAAGTACACCAATCCCACTTGGCTCACCAAATTTCCTTCTTCTAGGTTAAACCGTTCCTTTGCAGTAACCGTATGCACGTTTAGGTTTCACTCTCTTTTCTCCCATACGGATATATGTATTTGGAACTCTAAATCAAACACGGTTTGTGCTAGCTCTTTGAAACGTGGCACAATAATGTAGTTCCAAGTTCTATCACTATGGTTTGTGTCCTATTGAAGTAGCCCCAAGCGTAGACTGACGAGAATCACTTTCATTGAAAGGGGTTGCCAAGCTTCCAAAAACCTACGAGTATCCTGAAATCACAGCAAACATTTTTTCACCCAATCTTCATGATACTTGAAGGTAATGATGAGTACACCAGTCCCACTTGGCTCACCAAATTTCGTTCTTCTAGGTTAAACCGTTCCTTTGCAGTAATCGTTTTCATTTGTAGGTTTCACTCTGTTTTCTCCTATATGGTTACATGTAGTTGGAACACTAAATCAAACACGGTTTGTGCTAGCTCTTTGAAACTTGGCACAATAATGCAGTACCAAGTTCTAAAGCTATGGTTTGTATCCTATGGAAGTAGCCCCAAACAGAGACTGACGAGAATCACTTTCATTGAAAGGGGTTGCCAAGCTTCCAAAAACCTACGAGTTTCCTGAAATCACAGCAAACATTTTTTGACCCAATCTTGATGATACCTGCAGGTAATGATGAGAACACCAGTCCCACTTGGCTCACCAAATTTCGTTCTTCTAGGTTAAACCGTTCGTTTGCAGTAACCGTTTTCATGTTTAGGTTTCACTCTGTTTTCTCGTATATGGATACATGTAGTTGGAACTCTAAATCAAACCCGGTTTGTGCTAGCTCTTTGAAACTTGGCACAATAATGTAGTTCCAAGTTCTATCGCTATGGTTTGTGTCCCATTGACGTAGCCCCAAGCGTAGACTTTCGAGAATCTCTTTCATTGAAAGGGGTTGCCAAGCTTCCAAAAAACTACGAGTTTCCTGAAATCTCAGCAAGCATTTTTTCACCCAATCTTGATGATAATGTCAGGAAATGATAAGTACACCAATCCCACTTGGCTCACCAAATTTCGTTCTTCTAGGTTAAACCGTTCCTTTGCAGTAACCGTATGCACGTTTAGGTTTCACTCTCTTTTCTCCTATACGGATATATGTATTTGGAACTCTAAATAAAACACGGTTTGTGCTAGCTCTTTGAAACTTGGCACAAGAATGTAGTTCCAAGTTCTATCACTATGGTTTGTGTCCTATTGAAGTAGCCCCAAGCAGAGACTGACGAGAATCACTTTCATTGAAAGGGGTTGCCAACCTTCCAAAAACCTACGAGTATCCTGAAATCACAGCAAACATTTTTTTCACCCAATCTTGATGATACTTGCAGGTAAAGATGAGTACACCAGTCCCACTTGGCTCACCAAATTTCATTCTTCTAGGTTAAACCGTTCCTTTGCAGTAACCATTTTCATTTGTAGGTTTCACTCTGTTTTCTCCTATATGGTTACATGTAGTTGGAACACTAAATCACACACGGTTTGTGCTAGCTCTTTGAAACTTGGCACAATAATGCAGTACCAAGTTCTAAAGCTATGGTTTGTGTCCTATGGAAGTAGCCCCAAATAGAGACTGATGAGGATCACTTTCATTGTAAGGGGTTGCCAAGCTTCCAAAAAACTACGAGATTCCTGAAATCACAGCAAACATTTTTTCACCGAATCTTGATGATACTTGCAGGTAAAATGAGAACACCAGTCCCACTTGGCTCACCAAATTTCATTCTTCTAGGTTAAACCGTTCCTTTGCAATAACCGTTTTCATGTTTAGGTTTCACTCTGTTTTCTCCTATAGGGATACATGTAGTTGGAACTCTAAATCAAACACAGTTTGTGCTAGCTCTTTGAAACTTGGCACAATAATGTAGTTCCAAGTTCTATCGCTACGGTTTGTGTCCTACTGAAGTAGCCCAAGCAGAGACTGACGAGAATCACTTTCATTGAAAGGGGTTGCCAAGCTTCCAAAAAACTACGAGTTTCCTGAAATCTCAGCAAACATTTTTTCACCCAATCTTGATGACACTTGCAGGCAATCATCAGTATACCAGTCCCAGTTGGCTCACCAAATTTCGTTCTTCTAGGTTATACCGTTCGTTTGCAGTAACCGTTTTCATGTTTAGGTTTCACTCTGTTTTCTCGTATATGGATACATGTAGTTGGAACTCTAAATCAAACGCGGTTTGTGCTAGCTCTTTGAAACTTGGCACAATAATGTAGTTCCATGTTCTATCGATATGGTTTGTGTCCTATGGAAGTAGCCCAAAGCAGAGAATGACAAGAATCACATTCATTGAAAGGGGTTTGCAAGCTTCCAAAAACTACGAGTTTCCTGAAATCTCAGCAAACATTTTTTCACCCAAACATGATGATACTTGCAGGTAATGATGAGTACCCGAGTCCCAATTGGCTCACCAAATTTCGTTCTTCTAGGTTAAACCGTTCCTTTGCAGTAACCGTTTTCATGTTTAGGTTTCACTCTGTTTTCTCCTATATGGATACATGTAGTTGGAACTCTAAATCAAACACAGTTTGTGCTAGCTCTTTGAAACGTGGCACATTAATGTAGTTCCATGTTCTATCGCTATGGTTTGTGTCCTTTGGAAGTAGCCCAAAGCAGAGAATGACGAGAATCACATTCATTGAATGGGGTTTGCAAGCTTCCAAAAATGACGAGTTTTCTGAAATCACAGCAAAATTTTTTCACCCAATCTTGATGATACTTGCAGGTAATGATGAGTACACCAGTCCCACTTGGCTCACCAAATTTCGTTCTTCTAGGTTAAACCGTTCCTTTGCAGTAACCGTTTTCATGTTTAGGTTTCACTCTGTTTTCTCCTATATGTATACATGTAGTTGGAACTCTAAATTAAAGACGGTTTGTGCTAGCTCTTTGAAACTTGGCACAATAATGTAGTTCCAAGTTCTGTCGCTATGGTTTGTGTCCTATGGAAGTAGCCCCAAGCAGAGACTGACGAGAATCACTTTCATTGAAAGGGGTTGCCAAGCTTCCAAAAAACTACGAGTTTCCTGAAATCACAGCAAACATTTTTTCACCCAATCTTGATGATACTTGCAGGTAATGATGAGTACACCAGTCCCACTTGGCTCACCAAATTTCGTTCTTCTAGGTTAAATCGTTCGTTTGCAGTAACCGTTTTCATGTTTAGGTTTCACTCTGTTTTCTCGTATATGGATGCAGGTAGTTGGAACTCTAAATCAAACACGGTTTTTGCTAGCTCTTTGAAACTTGGCACAATAATGTAGTTCCAAGTTCTCTCGCTATGGTTTGTGTCCTATTAACGTAGCCCCAAGCAGAGACTGACGAGAATCACTTTCATTGAAAGGGGTTGCCCAGCTTCCAAAAATCTACGAGTTTCCGGAAATCTCAGGAAGCATTTATTCACCCAATCTTGATGATACTGGCAGGTAATGATCAGTACCCCAGTCCCACTTGGCTCACCAAATTTCGTTCTTTTAGGTTAAACCGTTCCTTTGCAGGAACCGTTTCAATGTTTAGGTTTCACTCTGCTTTCTCCTATACGGATACATGTAGTTGGAACTCTAAATCAAACACGGTTTGTGCTAGCTCTTTGAAACTTGGCACAATAATGTATTTCCAAGTTCTATCCCTACGGTTTATGTCCTATTGAAGTAGCCCAAGCAGAGACTGACGAGAATCACTTTCATTGAAAGGGGTTGCCAAGCTTCCAAAAAACTACGAGTTTCCTGAAATCTCAGCAAACATTTTTTCACCCAATCATGATGACAGTTGCCTGCAATGATCAGTACACCAGTCCCACTTGGCTCACCAAATTTCTTTCTTCTAGGTTAAACCGTTCGTTTGCAGTAACCGTTTTCATGTTTAGGTTTCACTCTGTTTTCTCGTATATGGATACATGTAGTTGGAACTCTAAATCAAACACGGTTTGTGCTAGCTCTTTGAAACTTGGCACAATAATGTAGTTACAAGTTCTATCGCTATGGTTTGTGTCCTATGGAAGTAGCCCCAAGCAGAGACTGACGAGAATCACTTTCATTGAAAGGGGTTGCCAAGCTTCCAAAAAACTACGAGTTTCCTGAAATCTCAGCAAGCATTTTTTCACCCAATCTTGATGATACTGTCAGGAAATGATAAGTACACCAATCCCACTTGGCTCACCAAATTTCGTTCTTCTAGGTTAAACCGTTCCTTTGCAGTAACCTTTTTCATTTGCAGGTTTCACTCTGTTTTCTCCTATATGGTTACATGTAGTTGGAACACTAAATCACACACGATTTGTGCTAGCTCTTTGAAACTTGGCACAATAATGTAGTTCCAAGTTCTATCGCTATGGTTTGTGTCCTATTGAAGTAGCCCAAGCAGAGACTGACGAGAATCACTTTCATTGAAAGGGGTTTCCAAGCTTCCAAAAACCTACAAGTATCCTGAAATCACAGCAAATATTTTTTCACCCAATCTTCATGATACTTGAAGGTAATGATGAGTACACCAGTCCCACTTGGCTCACCAAATTTCGTTCTTCTAGGTTAAACCTTTCCTTTGCAGTAACCGTTTTCATGTTTAGGTTTCAATCTGTTTTCTTCTATATGGATACATGTAGTTGGAACTCTAAATCAACACGGTTTGTGCTAGCTCTTTGAAACTTGGCACAATAATGTAGTTACAAGTTCTATCGCTATGGTTTATATCCTATTGAAGTAGCCCCAAGCAGAGACTGACGAGAATCACTTTCATTGAAAGGGGTTGCCAAGTTTCCAAAAAACTACGAGTTTCCGGAAATCTCAGCAAACATTTTTTCACCCAATCTTGATGACACTGGCAGGTAATTATCAGTACACCAATCCACTTGGCTCACCAAATTTCGTTCTTCTAGTTTAAACCGTTCCTTTGCTGTAACTGTTTTCATGTTTAGGTTTCAATCTGTTTTCTCCTATATGGATACATGTAGTTGGAACTCTAAATCAAACACGGATTGTGCTACTCTTTGAAACTTGGCACAATAATATAGTTCCAAGTTCTATCGCTATGGTTTGTGTCCTATGGAAGTAGCCCCAAGCAGAGACTGACGAGAATCACTTTCATTGAAAGGGGTTGTCAAGCTTCCAAAAACCTACGAGTATCCTGAAATCACAGCAAACATTTTTTTCACCCAATCTTGATGATACTTGCAGGTAAAGATGAGTACACCAGTCCCACTTGGCTCACCAAATTTCATTCTTCTAGGTTAAACCGTTCCTTTGCAGTAACCGTTTTCATTTGTAGGTTTCACTCTGTTTTCTCCTATATGGTTACATGTAGTTGGAACACTAAATCACACACGGTTTGTGCTAGCTCTTTGAAACTTGGCACAATAATGCAGTACCAAGTTCTAAAGCTATGGTTTGTGTCCTATGGAAGTAGCCCCAAATAGAGACTGACGAGAATCACTTTCATTGAAAGGGGTTGCCAAGCTTCCAAAAAACTACGAGATTCCTGAAATCTCAGCAAACATTTTTTCACCGAATCTTGATGATACTTGCAGGTAAAATGAGAACACCAGTCCCACTTGGCTCAACAAATTTCGTTCTTCTAGGTTAAACCGTTCCTTTGCAATAACCGTTTTCATGTTTAGGTTTCACTCTGTTTTCTCCTATAGGGATTCATGTAGTTGGAACTCTAAATCAAACACAGTTTGTGCTAGCTCTTTGAAACTTGGCACAATAATGTAGTTCCAAGTTCTATCGCTACGGTTTGTGTCCTAAAGAAGTAGCCCAAGCAGAGACTGACGAGAATCACTTTCATTGAAAGGGGTTGCCAAGCTTCCAAAAAACTACGAGTTTCCTGAAATCTCAGCAAACATTTTTTCACCCAAACTTGATGACACTTGCAGGCAATCATCAGTAGACCAGTCCCAGTTGGCTCACCAAATTTCGTTCTTCTAGGTTATACCGTTCGTTTGCAGTAACCGTTTACATGTTTAGGTTTCACTCTGTTTTCTCGTATATGGATACATGTAGTTGGAACTCTAAATCAAACACGGTTTGTGCTAGCTCTTTGGAAATTGGCACAATAATGTAGTTCCATGTTATATCAATATGGTTTGTGTCCTATGGAAGTAGCCCAAAGCAGAGAATGACAATAATGACATTCATTGAAAGGGGTTTGCAAGCTTCCAAAAACTACGAGTTTCCTGAAATCTCAGCAAACATTTTTTCACCCAAACATGATGATACTTGCAGGTAATGATGAGTACCCGAGTCCCAATTGGCTCACCAAATTTCGTTCTTCTAGATTAAACCGTTCCTTTGCAGTAACCGTTTTCATGTTTAGGTTTCACTCTGTTTTCTCCTATATGGATACATGTAGTTGGAACTCTAAATCAAACACAGTTTGTGCTAGCTCTTTGAAACTTGGCACAATAATGTAGTTCCATGTTGTATCGCTATGGTTTGTGTCCTTTGGAAGTAGCCCAAAGCAGAGAATGACGAGAATCACATTCATTGAAAGGGGTTTGCAAGCTTCCAAAAATGACGAGTTTTCTGAAATCACAGCAAATATTTTTTCACCCAATCTTGATGATACTTGCAGGTAATGATGAGTACACCAGTCCCACTTGGCTCACCAAATTTCGTTCTTCTAGGTTAAACCGTTCCTTTGCAGTAACCGTTTTCATGTTTAGGTTTCACTCTGTTTTCTCCTATATGTATACATGTAGTTGGAACTCTAAATTAAAGACGGTTTGTGCTAGCTCTTTGAAACTTGGCACAATAATGTAGTTCCAAGTTCTGTCGCTATGGTTTGTGTCCTATGGAAGTAGCCCCAAGCAGAGACTGACGAGAATCACTTTCATTGAAAGGGGTTGCCAAGCTTCCAAAAAACTACGAGTTTCCTGAAATCACAGCAAACATTTTTTCACCCAATCTTGATGATACTTGCAGATAATGATGAGTACACCAGTCCCACTTGGCTCACCAAATTTCGTTCCTCTAGGTTATTTCGTTCGTTTGCAGTAACTGTTTTCATGTTTAGGTTTCACTCTGTTTTCTCGTATATGGATGCAGGTAGTTGGAACTCTAAATCAAACACGGTTTGTGCTAGCTCTTTGAAACTTGGCACAATAATGTAGTTCCAAGTTCTCTCGCTATGGTTGGTGTCCTATTAACGTAGCCCCAAGCAGAGACTGACGAGAATCACTTTCATTGAAAGGGGTTGCCCAGCTTCCAAAAAACTACGAGTTTCCGGAAATCTCAGCAAGCATTTATTCACCCAATCTTGATGATACTGGCAGGTAATGATCAGTACACCATTCCCACTTGGCTCACCAAATTTCTTTCTTTTAGGTTAAACCGTTCCTTTGCAGGAACCGTTTCCATGTTTAGGTTTCACTCTGCTTTCTCCTATACGGATACATGTAGTTGGAACTCTAAATCAAACACGGTTTTGGCTAGCTCTTTGAAACTTGGCACAATAATGTATTTCCAAGTTCTATCGCTACGGTTTGTGTCCTATTGAAGTAGCCCAAGCAGAGACTGACGAGAATCACTTTCATTGAAAGGGGTTGCCAAGCTTCCAAAAAACTACGAGTTTCCTGAAATCTCAGCAAACATTTTTTCACCCAATCATGATGACAGTTGCCTGCAATGATCAGTACACCAGTCCCACTTGGCTCACCAAATTTCTTTCTTCTAGGTTAAACCGTTCGTTTGCAGTAACCGTTTTCATGTTTAGGTTTCACTCTGTTTTCTCGTATATGGATACATGTAGTTGGAACTCTAAATCAAACACGGTTTGTGCTAGCTCTTTGAAACTTGGCACAATAATGTAGTTACAAGTTCTATCGCTATGGTTTGTGTCCTATGGAAGTAGCCCCAAGCAGAGACTGACGAGAATCACTTTCATTGAAAGGGGTTGCCAAGCTTCCAAAAAACTACGAGTTTCCTGAAATCTCAGCAAGCATTTTTTCACCCAATCTTGATGATACTGTCAGGAAATGATAAGTACACCAATCCCACTTGGCTCACCAAATTTCGTTCTTCTAGGTTAAACCGTTCCTTTGCAGTAACCTTTTTCATTTGCAGGTTTCACTCTGTTTTCTCCTATATGGTTACATGTAGTTGGAACACTAAATCACACACGATTTGTGCTAGCTCTTTGAAACTTGGCACAATAATGTAGTTACAAGTTCTATCGCTACGGTTTGTGTCCTATTGAAGTAGCCCAAGCAGAGACTGACGAGAATCACTTTCATTGAAAGGGGTTGCCAAGCTTCCAAAAAACTACGAGTTTCCTGAAATCTCAGCAAACATTTTTTCACCACAATCATGATGACAGTTGCCTGCAATGATCAGTACACCAGTCCCACTTGGCTCACCAAATTTCTTTCTTCTAGGTTAAACCGTTCGTTTGCAGTAACCGTTTTCATGTTTAGGTTTCACTCTGTTTTCTCGTATATGGATACATGTAGTTGGAACTCTAAATCAAACACGGTTTGTGCTAGCTCTTTGAAACTTGGCACAATAATGTAGTTACAAGTTCTATCGCTATGGTTTGTGTCCTATGGAAGTAGCCCCAAGCAGAGACTGACGAGAATCACTTTCATTGAAAGGGGTTGCCAAGCTTCCAAAAAACTACGAGTTTCCTGAAATCTCAGCAAGCATTTTTTCACCCAATCTTGATGATACTGTCAGGAAATGATAAAGTACACCAATCCCACTTGGCTCACCAAATTTCGTTCTTCTAGGTTAAACCGTTCCTTTGCAGTAACCTTTTTCATTTGCAGGTTTCACTCTGTTTTCTCCTATATGGTTACATGTAGTTGGAACACTAAATCACACACGATTTGTGCTAGCTCTTTGAAACTTGGCACAATAATGTAGTTACAAGTTCTATCGCTATGGTTTGTGTCCTATTGAAGTAGCCCAAGCAGAGACTGACGAGAATCACTTTCATTGAAAGGGGTTTCCAAGCTTCCAAAAACCTACGAGTATCCTGAAATCACAGCAAATATTTTTTCACCCAATCTTCATGATACTTGAAGGTAATGATGAGTACACCAGTCCCACTTGGCTCACCAAATTTCGTTCTTCTAGGTTAAACCTTTCCTTTGCAGTAACCGTTTTCATGTTTAGGTTTCAATCTGTTTTCTTCTATATGGATACATGTAGTTGGAACTCTAAATCAAACACAGTTTGTGCTAGCTCTTTGAAACTTGGCACAATAATGTAGTTACAAGTTCTATCGCTATGGTTTATGTCCTATTGAAGTAGCCCCAAGCAGAGACTGACGAGAATCACTTTCATTGAAAGGGGTTGCCAAGTTTCCAAAAAACTACGAGTTTCCGGAAATCTCAGCAAACATTTTTTCACCCAATCTTGATGACACTGGCAGGTAATTATCAGTACACCAATCCACTTGGCTCACCAAATTTCGTTCTTCTAGTTTAAACCGTTCCTTTGCTGTAACTGTTTTCATGTTTAGGTTTCAATCTGTTTTCTCCTATATGGATACATGTAGTTGGAACTCTAAATCAAACACGGATTGTGCTACTCTTTGAAACTTGGCACAAGAATATAGTTCCAAGTTCTATCGCTATGGTTTGTGTCCTATGGAAGTAGCCCGAAGCAGAGACTGACGAGAATCACATTCATTGAAAGGGGTTGCCAAGCTCCAAAAAACTATGAGTTTCCTGAAATCTCAGCAAACATTTTTTCACCCAATCTTGGTGATACTTGCAGGTAATGATCAGTACTCCAGTCGACTTGGCTGACCAAATTTCGTTCTTCTAGGTTAAACCGTTCCTTTGCAGTAACCGTTTTCATGTTTAGGTTTCACTCTGTTTTCTCGTATATGGATACATGTAGTTGGAACTCTAAATTAAACACGGTTTGTGCTAGCTCTTTGAAACTTGGCACAATAATGTAGTTCCAAGTTCTATCGCTATGGTTTGTGTCCTATTGAAGTAGCCCAAGCAGAGACTGACGAGAAGCACTTTCATTGAAAGGGATTGCCAAGCTTCCAAAAACTACGAGTTTCCTGAAATCTCAGCAAACATATTTTCACCCAATCTTGATGATACTTGCACGTAATGATCAGTGCTCCAGTCCCACTTGGCTGAACAAATTTTGATCTTCTAGGTTAAACCGTTCCTTTGCAGTAACCGTTTTCATGTTTGGGTTTCACTCTGTTTTCTCCATATGGATACATGTAGTTGGAACTCTAAATCAAACACGGTTTGTGCTAGCTCTTTGAAACTCGGCACAATAATGTAGTTCCAAGTTCTATCGCTATCGTTTGTGTCCTATGGAAGTAGCCCAAAGCAGAGACTGACGAGAATCACATTCATTGAAAGGGGTTGCCAAGCTTCCAAAAACTACGAGTTTCCTGAAATCTCAGCAAACATTTTTTCACCCAAACATGATGATACTTGCAGGTAATGATGAGTACCCGAGTCCCAATTGGCTCACCAAATTTCGTTCTTCTAGGTAAACCGTTCCTTTGCAGTAACCGTTTTCATGTTTAGGTTTCACTCTGTTTTCTCCTATATGGATACATGTAGTTGGAACTCTAAATCAAACACAGTTTGTGCTAGCTCTTTGAAACTTGGCACAATAATGTAGTTCCATGTTGTATCGCTATGGTTTGTGTCCTTTGGAAGTAGCCCAAAGCAGAGAATGACGAGAATCACATTCATTGAAAGGGGTTTGCAAGCTTCCAAAAATGACGAGTTTTCTGAAATCACAGCAAATATTTTTTCACCCAATCTTGATGATACTTGCAGGTAATGATGAGTACACCAGTCCCACTTGGCTCACCAAATTTCGTTCTTCTAGGTTAAACCGTTCCTTTGCAGTAACCGTTTTCATGTTTAGGTTTCACTCTGTTTTCTCCTATATGTATACATGTAGTTGGAACTCTAAATTAAAGACGGTTTGTGCTAGCTCTTTGAAACTTGGCACAATAATGTAGTTCCAAGTTCTGTCGCTATGGTTTGTGTCCTATGGAAGTAGCCCCAAGCAGAGACTGACGAGAATCACTTTCATTGAAAGGGGTTGCCAAGCTTCCAAAAAACTACGAGTTTCCTGAAATCACAGCAAACATTTTTTCACCCAATCTTGATGATACTTGCAGATAATGATGAGTACACCAGTCCCACTTGGCTCACCAAATTTCGTTCCTCTAGGTTATTTCGTTCGTTTGCAGTAACTGTTTTCATGTTTAGGTTTCACTCTGTTTTCTCGTATATGGATGCAGGTAGTTGGAACTCTAAATCAAACACGGTTTGTGCTAGCTCTTTGAAACTTGGCACAATAATGTAGTTCCAAGTTCTCTCGCTATGGTTTGTGTCCTATTAACGTAGCCCCAAGCAGAGACTGACGAGAATCACTTTCATTGAAAGGGGTTGCCCAGCTTCCAAAAAACTACGAGTTTCCGGGAAATCTCAGCAAGCATTTATTCACCCAATCTTGATGATACTGGCAGGTAATGATCAGTACACCATTCCCACTTGGCTCACCAAATTTCTTTCTTTTAGGTTAAACCGTTCCTTTGCAGGAACCGTTTCCATGTTTAGGTTTCACTCTGCTTTCTCCTATACGGATACATGTAGTTGGAACTCTAAATCAAACACGGTTTTGGCTAGCTCTTTGAAACTTGGCACAATAATGTATTTCCAAGTTCTATCGCTACGGTTTGTGTCCTATTGAAGTAGCCCAAGCAGAGACTGACGAGAATCACTTTCATTGAAAGGGGTTGCCAAGCTTCCAAAAAACTACGAGTTTCCTGAAATCTCAGCAAACATTTTTTCACCCAATCATGATGACAGTTGCCTGCAATGATCAGTACACCAGTCCCACTTGGCTCACCAAATTTCTTTCTTCTAGGTTAAACCGTTCGTTTGCAGTAACCGTTTTCATGTTTAGGTTTCACTCTGTTTTCTCGTATATGGATACATGTAGTTGGAACTCTAAATCAAACACGGTTTGTGCTAGCTCTTTGAAACTTGGCACAATAATGTAGTTACAAGTTCTATCGCTATGGTTTGTGTCCTATGGAAGTAGCCCCAAGCAGAGACTGACGAGAATCACTTTCATTGAAAGGGGTTGCCAAGCTTCCAAAAAACTACGAGTTTCCTGAAATCTCAGCAAGCATTTTTTCACCCAATCTTGATGATACTGTCAGGAAATGATAAGTACACCAATCCCACTTGGCTCACCAAATTTCGTTCTTCTAGGTTAAACCTTTCCTTTGCAGTAACCGTTTTCATGTTTAGGTTTCAATCTGTTTTCTTCTATATGGATACATGTAGTTGGAACTCTAAATCAACACGGTTTGTGCTAGCTCTTTGAAACTTGGCACAATAATGTAGTTACAAGTTCTATCGCTATGGTTTATGTCCTATTGAAGTAGCCCCAAGCAGAGACTGACGAGAATCACTTTCATTGAAAGGGGTTGCCAAGTTTCCAAAAAACTACGAGTTTCCGGAAATCTCAGCAAACATTTTTTCACCCAATCTTGATGACACTGGCAGGTAATTATCAGTACACCAATCCACTTGGCTCACCAAATTTCGTTCTTCTAGTTTAAAACCGTTCCTTTGCTGTAACTGTTTTTCATGTTTAGGTTTCAATCTGTTTTCTCCTATATGGATACATGTAGTTGGAACTCTAAATCAAACACGGATTGTGCTACTCTTTGAAACTTGGCACAATAATATAGTTCCAAGTTCTATCGCTATGGTTTGTGTCCTATGGAAGTAGCCCGAAGCAGAGACTGACGAGAATCACATTCATTGAAAGGGGTTGCCAAGCTCCAAAAAACTATGAGTTTCCTGAAATCTCAGCAAACATTTTTTCACCCAATCTTGGTGATACTTGCAGGTAAAGATCAGTACTCCAGTCGCACTTGGCTGACCAAATTTCGTTCTTCTAGGTTAAACCGTTCCTTTGCAGTAACCGTTTTCATGTTTAGGTTTCACTCTGTTTTCTCGTATATGGATACATGTAGTTGGAACTCTAAATTAAACACGGTTTGTGCTAGCTCTTTGAAACTTGGCACAATAATGTAGTTCCAAGTTCTATCGCTATGGTTTGTGTCCTATTGAAGTAGCCCAAGCAGAGACTGACGAGAAGCACTTTCATTGAAAGGGATTGCCAAGCTTCCAAAAACTACGAGTTTCCTGAAATCTCAGCAAACATATTTTCACCCAATCTTGATGATACTTGCACGTAATGATCAGTGCTCCAGTCCCACTTGGCTGAACAAATTTTGTTCTTCTAGGTTAAACCGTTCCTTTGCAGTAACCGTTTTCATGTTTAGGTTTCACTCTGTTTTCTCCCATATGGATACATGTAGTTGGAACTCTAAATCAAACACGGTTTGTGCTAGCTCTTTGAAACTCGGCACAATAATGTAGTTCCAAGTTCTATCGCTATCGTTTGTGTCCTATCTAAGTAGCCCAAAGCAGAGACTGACGAGAATCACATTCATTGAAAGGGGTTGCCAAGCTTCCAAAAACTACGAGTTTCCTGAAATCTCAGCAAACATTTTTTCACCCAATCTTGATGATACTTGCAGGTAATGATCACTGCTCCATTCCCACTTGGCTGACCAAATTTCGTTCTTCTAGGTTAAACTGTTCCTTTGCAGTAACCGTTTTCATGTTTAGGTTTCACTCTGTTTTCTCCTATATGGATACATGTATTTGGAACTCTAAATCAAACACGGTTTGTGCTAGCTCTTTGAAACTTGGCACAATAATGTAGTTCCAAGTTCTATGGCTATGGTTTGTGTCCTATTGAAGTAGCCCCAAGCAGAGACTGACGAGAATCACTTTCATTGAAAGGGGTTGCCAAGCTTCCAAAAAACTACGAGTTTCCTGAAATCTCAGCAAACATTTTTTCACCCTATCTTGATGATACTGGCAGGTAATGATCAGTATACCAATCCCACTTGGCTCACCAAATTTCGATCTTCCAGGTTAAACCGTTTCTTTGCAGTAACCGTTTACATGTTTAGGTTTCACTCTGTTTTCTCCTATATGGATACATGTAGTTGGAACTCTAAATAAAACACGGTTTGTGCTAGTTCCTTGAATCTTGGCACAATAATGTAGTTCCAAGTTCTATCGCTATGGTTTGTGTCCTATGGAAGTAGCCCCAAGCAGAGACTGACGAGAATCGCTTTCAATGAAAGGGGTTGCCAATCTTCCAAAAAACTACGAGTTTCCTGGAAATCTCAGCAAACAGTTTTTCACCCAATCTTGATGATACTTGCAGGTAAAGATCAGTACACCAATCCCACTTGGCTCACGAAATTTAGTTCTTCTAGGTTGCACCGTTCCTTTGCAGTAACCGTTTTCATGTTTAGGTTTCACTCTGTTTTCTCCCATATGGATACATGTAGTTGGAACTCTAAATCAAACACGGTTTGTGCTAGCTCTTTGAAACTTGGCACAATAATGTAGTTCCAAGTTCTATCGCTATACTTTGTGTCCTATGAAAATAGCCTAAAGCAGAGACTGACGAGAATCACATTCATTGAAAGGGGTTGCCAAGCTTCCAAAAAACTACGAGTTTCCTGAAATCACAGCAAACATTTTTTCACCCAATATTGATGATACTGGCAGGTAATGATCAGTACACCAGTCCCACTTGGCTCACCAAATTTCGTTCTTCTAGGTTAAACCGTTCCTTTGCAGTAACCGTTTTCATGTTTAGGTTTCACTCTGTTTTCTCCTATATGGATACATGTAGTTGGAACTCTAAATCAAACACGGTTTGTGCTAGCTCTTTGAAACTTGGCACAATAATGTAGTTCCAAGTTCTATTACTATGGTTTGTGTCCAATTGAAGTAGCCCCAAGCAGAGACTGACGAGAATCACATTCATTGAAAGGGGTTGCCAAGCTTCCAAAAAACTATGAGTTTCCTGAAATCTCAGCAAACATTTTTTCACCCAATCTTGATGATACTTGCAGGTAACGATTAGTACACCAGTCCCAATTGGCTGACCAAATTTCGTTCTTCTAGGTTAAACCGTTCCTTTGCAGTAACCGTTTTCATGTTTAGGTTTCACTCTGTTTTCTCCTATATGGATACATGTAGTTGGAACTCTAAATCAAACACCTTTTGTGCTAGTTCTTTGAAACTTTGCACAATAATGTAGTTCCAAGTTCTATCGTTATGGTTTGTGTCCTATGGAAGTATCCCCAAGCAGAGACTGACGAGAATCACTTTCATTGAAAGGGGTTGCCAAGCTTCCAAAATACTACGAGTTTCCTGAAATCTCAGCAAACAGTTTTTCACCCAATCTTGATGATACTTGCACGTAATGATCAGTACACCAGTCTAACTTGGCTCACCATATTTCGTTCTTCTAGGATAAACCGTTCCTTTGCAGTAACAGTTTTCATGTTTAGGTTTCACTCTGTTTTCTCCTATATGGATACATGTATTTGGAACTGTAAATCATACACGGTTTGTGCTAGCTCTTTGAAACTTGGCTCAATAATGTAGTTCCAAGTTCTATCGCTATGGTTTGTGTCCTGTGGAAGTAGCCGAAAGCAGAGACTGTCGAGAATCACATTCATTGAAAGGGGTTGCCAAGCTTCCAAAAAGTACGAGTTTCCTTAAATCTCAGCAAACATTTTTTCACCCAATCTTGATGGTACTTGCAGGTAATGATCAGTTCTCCAGTCCCACTTCTCTGACCTATTTTCGTTCTTCTAGGTTAAACCGTTCCTTTGCAGTAACCGTTTTCATGTTTAGGTTTCACTCTGTTTTCTCGTATATGGATACATCTATTTGGAACTCTAAATCAAACACGGTTTGTGCTAGCTCTTTGAAACTTGGCACAATAATGTAGTTCCAAGTTCTATCGCTATGGTTGGTGTCCTATTGAAGTAGCCCCAAGCAGAGACTGACGAGAATCACTTTCATTGAAAGGGGTTGCAAAGCTTCCAAAAAATTACGAGTTTCCTGAAATCTAGCAAACATTTTTTCACCCAATCTTGATGATACTGGGAAGTAATGATCACTACACCAGTCCCACTTGGCTGACCAAATTTCGTTCTTCAAGGTTAAACCGTTCCTTTGCAGTAACCGTTTTCATGTTTAGGTTTCACTCTGTTTTCTCGTATATGGATACATGTATTTGGAACTCTATATCAAACACGGTTTGTGCTAGCTCTTTGAAACTTGGCCCAATAATGTAGTTCCAAGTTCTATCGCTATGGTTTATGTCCTATTGAAGTAGCCCCAAGCAGAGACTGACGAGAATCACTTTCATTGAAAGGGGGTGCTAAGCTTCCAAAAACTACGAGTTTCCTGAAATCTCAGCAAACATTTTTTCACCCAATCTTCATGATACTTGCAGGTAATGATCAGTACTCCAGTCCCACTTGGCTGACCAAATTTCGTTCTTCTAGGTTAAACCGTTCCTTTGCAGTAACCGTTTTCATGTTTAGGTTTCACTCTGTTTTCTCGTATATGGATACATGTATTTGGAACTCTAAATCAAACACGGTTTGTGCTAGTTCTTTGAAACTTGGCACAATAATGTAGTTCCTAGTTCTATCGCTATGGTTTGTGTCCTATGGAAGTAGCCCCACGCAGAGACTGACGAGAATCACATTCATTGAAAGGGGTTGCCAAGCTTCCAAAAACTTCGAGTTTCCTGAAATCTCAGCAAACATTTTTTCACCCAATCTTGATGATACTTGCAGGTAATGATCAGTGCTCCAGTCCCACTTGGCTGACCAAATTTCGTTCTTCTAGGTTAAACCGTTCCTTTGCAGTAACCGTTTTCATGTTTAGGTTTCACTCTCTTTTCTCCTATATGGATACATTTAGTTGGAACTCTAAATCAAACACGGTTTGTGCTAGCTCTTTGAAACTTGGCACAATAATGTAGTTCCAAGTTCAATGGCTATGGTTTGTGTCCTATTGAAGTACAACCAAGCAGAGACTGACGAGAATCACTTTCATTGAAAGGGGTTGCCAAGCTTCCAAAAAACTACGAGTTTCCGAAAATCTCAGCAAACATTTTTTCACCCAATCTTGATGATACTTGCAGGTAATGATCAGTACACCAATCCCACTTGGCTGACCAAATTTCGTTCTTCAAGGTTAAACCGTTCCTTTGCAGTAACCGTTTTCATGTTTAGGTTTCACTCTGTTTTCTCCTATATGGATACATGTAGTTGGAACTCTAAATCAAACACGGTTTGTGCTAGCTCTTTGAAACTTGGCACAATAATGTAGTTCCAAGTTCTATCGCTATGGTTTGTGTCCTATGGAAGTAGCCCAAAGCAGAGACTGACGATAATCACATTCATTGAAAGGGGTTGCCAAGCTTCCAAAAAACTACGAGTTTCCTGATTCTCAGCAAACATTTTTTCACCCCATCTTGATGATACTGGCAGGTAATGATCAGTACACCAGTCCCACTGGCACACCAAATTTCGTTCCTCTAGGTTAAACCGTTCCTTTGCAGTAACCGTTTTCATGTTTAGGTTTCACTCTGTTTTCTCCTATATGGATACATGTAGTTGGAACTCTAAATCAAACACGGTTTGTGCTAGCTCTTTGAAACTCGGCACAATAATGTAGTTCCAAGTTCTATCGCTATCATTTGTGTCCTATGGAAGTAGCCAAAAGCAGAGACTGACGAGAATCACATTCATTGAAAGGGGTTGCCAAGCTTCCAAAAACTACGAGTTTCCTGAAATCTCAGCAAACATTTTTTTCACCCAATCTTGATGATACTTGCAGGTAATGATCAGTACTCCAGTCCCACTTGGCTGACCAAATTTCGTTCTTCTAGGTTAAACCATTCCTTTGCAGTAACCGTTTTCATGTTTAGGTTTCACTCTGTTTTCTCGTATAAGGATACATGTATTTGGAACTCTAAATCAAACACGGTTTGTGCTAGCTCTTTGAAACTTGACACAATAATGTATTTCCAAGTACTATCGCTATGGTTTGTGTCCTATTGAAGTAGCTCCAAGCAGAGACTGACGAGAGTCACTTTCATTGAAAGGGATTGCCAAGCTTCCAAAAAACTATGAGTTTCCGGAAATCTCTGCAAACATTTTTTTCACCCAATCTTGATGATACTTGCAGGTAATGATCAGTACACCAGTCCCACTTGGCTCACCAAATTTCGTTCTTCTAGTTTAAACCGTTCCTTTGCAGTAACCGTTTTCATGTTTAGGTTTCACTGTGTTTTCTCCTATATGGATACATGTATTTGGAACTCTAAATCAAACACGGTTTGTGCTAGCTCTTTGAAACTCGGCACAATAATGTAGTTCCAAGTTCTATCGCTATCGTTTGTGTCCTATGGAAGTAGCCCAAAGCAGAGACTGACGAGAATCACATTCATTGAAAGGGGTTGCCAAGCTTCCAAAAACTACGAGTTTCCTGAAATCTCAGCAAAAATTTTTTCACCCAATCTTTATGATACTTGCACGTAATGATCAGTGCTCCAGACCCACTTGGCTGACGAAATTTCGTTCTTCTAGGTTAAACCGTTCCTTTGCAGTAACCGTTTCCATGTTTAGGTTTCACTCTGTTTTCTCCTATATGGATACATGTAGTTGGAACTCTAAATCAAACACGGTTTGTGCTAGCTCTTTGAAACTTGGCACAATAATGTAGTTCCAACTTCTATCGCTATCGTTTGTGTCCTATGGGAGTAGCCCCAAGCAGAGACTGACGAGAATCACTTTCATTGAAAGGGGTTGCCAACCTTCCAAAAAACTACGAGTTTCCGGAAATCTCAGCAAACATTTTTTCACCCAATCTTGATGATACTTGCAGGTAATGATCAGTACACCAGTCCCACTTGGTTCACCAAATTTCGTTCTTCTAGGTTAAACCGTTCCCTTGCAGTAACCGTTTTCATGTTTAGGTTTCACTCTGTTTTCTCCTATATGGATACATGTATTTGCAACTCTAAATCAAACACGGTTAGTGCTAGCTCTTTGAAACTTGACACAATAATGTAGTTCCAAGTTCTATCACTATCGTTTGTGTCCTATGGAAGTAGCCCAAAGCAGAGACTGACGAGAATCACATTCATTGAAAGGGGTTGCCAAGCTCCAAAAACTACGAGTTTCCTGAAATCACAGCAAACATTTTTTCACATAATCTTGATGATACTTGCATGTAATGATCAGTGCTCCAATCCCACTTGGCTGACCAAATTTCGTTCTTCTAGGTTAAACCGTTCCCTTGCAGTAACCGTTTTGATGTTTAGGTTTCACTCTTTTTTCTCGTATATAGATACATGTATTTGGAACTCTAAATCAAACACGGTTTCTGCTAGCTCTTTGAAACTTGGCACAATAATGTAGTTCCAACTTCTATCGCTATCGTTTGTGTCCTATGGAAGTAGCCCCAAGCAGAGACTGACGAGAATCACTTTCATTGAAAGGGGTTGCCAAGCTTCCAAAAAACTACGAGTTTCCTGAAATCTCAGCAAACATTTTTTCACCCAATCTTGATGATACTTGCACGTAATGATCAGTACACCTGTCCCACTTGGCACACCAAAATTCGTTCTTCTAGGTTAAACCGTTCCTTTGCAGTAACCGTTTTCATGTTTAGGTTTCACTCTGTTTTCTCGTATATGGATACATGTAGTTGGAACTCTAAATCAAACACGGTTTGTGCTAGCTCTTTGAAACTTGGCACAATAATGTAGTTCCAAGTTGAATCGCTATCGTTTGTGTCCTATGGAAGTAGCCCAAAGCAGAGACTGATGAGAATCACATTCATTGAAAGGCGTTGCCAAGCTTCCAAAAACTACGAGTTTCCTGAAATCTCAGCAAACATTTTTTCAGCCAATCTTGATGATACTTGCAGGTAATGATCAGTACTAAAGTCCCACTTGGCTGACCAAATTTCGTTCTTCTAGGTTAAACCGTTCCTTTGCAGTAACCGTTTTCATGTTTAGGTTTCACTGTGTTTTCTCCTATATGGATACATGTATTTGGAACTCTAAATCAAACACGGTTTGTGCTACCTCTTTGAAACTTGGCACAATAATGTAGTTCCAAGTTCTATCGCTATCGTTTGTGTCCTATGGAAGTAGCCCAAGCAGAGACTGACGAGAATCACATTCATTGAAAGGGGTTGCCAAGCTTCCAAAAACTACGAGTTTCCTGAAATCTCAGCAAACATTTTTTCACCCAATCTTGATGATACTTGCAGGTAATGATCACTGCTCCAGTCCCACTTGGCTGACCAAATTTCGTTCTTCTAGGTTAAACCGTACCTTTGCAGTAACCGTTTTCATGTTTAGGTTTCACTCTCTTTTCTCCTATATGGATACATGTAGTTGGAACTCTAAATCAAACACGGTTTGTGCTCGTTCTTTGAAACTTGGCACAATAATGTAGTTCCAATTTCTTTCGCTATGGTTTGTGTCCTATGGAAGTAGCCCCAAGCATTGACTGACGAGAATCACTTTCATTGAAAGGGGTTGCCAAGCTTCCAAAAAACTACGAGTTTCCGGAAATCTCAGCAAAGAGTTTTTCACCCAATCTTGAGGATACTTGCAGGTAATGATGAGTACACCAATCCCACTTGGCTCACCAAATTTCGTTCTTCTAGGTTAAACCGTTCCTTTGCAGTAACCGTTTTCATGTTTAGGTTTTACTCTGTTTTCTCGTATATGGATACATGTAGTTGGAACTCTCAATCAAACACGGTTTGTGCTAGCTCTTTGAAACTTGGCACAATAATGTAGTTCCAAGTTCTATCGCTATGGTTTGTGTCCTATGGAAGTAGCCCAAAGCAGAGACTGACGAGAATCACATTAATTGAAAGGGGTTGCCAAGCTTCCAAAAAACTACGAGTTTCCGGAAATCTCAGCAAACATTTTTTCACCCAATCTTGATGATACTTGCAGGTAATGATCAGTACACCAGTCCCACTTGGCTCACCAAACTTCGTTCTTCCAGGTTAAACCGTTCACTTGCAGTAACCGTTTTCATGTTTAGGTTTCACTCTGTTTTGTCCTATATGGATACATGTATTTGCAACTCTAAATCAAACACGGTTTGTGCTAGCTCTTTGAAACTTGGCACAATAATGTACTTCCAAGTTCTATCGCTATCGTTTGTGTCCTATGGAAGTAGCCCAAAGCAGAGACTAACGAGAATCACATACATTGAAAGGGGTTGCCAAGCTCCAAAAACTACGAGTTTCCTGAAATCACAGCAAACATTTTTTCACCCAATCTTGATGATACTTGCATGTAATGATAAGTGCTCCAGTCCCACTTGGCTGACCAAATTTCGTTCTTCTAGGTTAAACCGTTCCTTTGCAGGAACCGTTTTCATGTTTAGGTTTCACTCTGTTTTCTCGTATATAGATACATGTATTTGGAACTCTAAATCAAACACGGTTTCTGCTAGCTCTTTGAAACTTGGCACAATAATGTAGTTCCAACTTCTATCGCTATCGTTTGTGTCCTATGGAAGTAGCCCCAAGCAGAGACTGACGAGAATCACTTTCATTGAAAGGGGTTGCCAAGCTTCCAAAAAACTACGAGTTTCCGGAAATCTCAGCAAACATTTTTTCACCCAATCTTGATGATACTTGCAGGTAATGATCAGTACACCAATCCCACTTGGCTCACCAAATTTCGTTCTTCTAGGTTAAACCGTTCCTTTGCAGAAACCGTTTTCATGTTTAGGTTTCACTCTGTTTTCTCGTATATGGATACATGTAGTTGGAACTCTCAATCAAACACGGTTTGTGCTAGCTCTTTGAAACTTGGCACAATAATGTAGTTCCAAGTTGAATCGCTATCGTTTGTGTCCTATGGAAGTAGCCCAAAGAAGAGACTGATGAGAATCACATTCATTGAATGGCGTTGCCAAGCTTCCAAAAACTACGAGTTTCCTGAAATCTCAGCAAACATTTTTTCAGCCAATCTTGATGATACTTGCAGGTAATGATCAGTACTCCAGTCCCACTTGGCTGACCAAATTTCGTTCTTCTAGGTTAAACCGTTCCTTTGCAGTAACCGTTTTCATGTTTAGGTTTCACTGTGTTTTCTCCTATATGGATACATGTATTTGGAACTCTAAATCAAACACGGTTTGTGCTAGCTCTTTGAAACTTGGCACAATAATGTAGTTCCAAGTTCTATCGCTATCGTTTGTGTCCTATGGAAGTAGCCCAAGCAGAGACTGACGAGAATCACATTCATTGAAAGGGGTTGCCAAGCTTCCAAAAACTACGAGTTTCCTGAAATCTCAGCAAACATTTTTTCACCCAATCTTGATGATACTTGCAGGTAATGATCACTGCTCCAGTCCCACTTGGCTGACCAAATTTCGTTCTTCTAGGTTAAACCGTTCCTTTGCAGTAACCGTTTTCATGTTTAGGTTTCACTCTCTTTTCTCCTATATGGATACATGTAGTTGGAACTCTAAATCAAACACGGTTTGTGCTCGTTCTTTGAAACTTGGCACAATAATGTAGTTCCAATTTCTTTCGCTATGGTTTGTGTCCTATTGAAGTAGCCCCAAGCATTGACTGACGAGAATCACTTTCATTGAAAGGGGTTGCCAAGCTTCCAAAAAACTACGAGTTTCCGGAAATCTCAGCAAAGAGTTTTTCACCCAATCTTGAGGATACTTGCAGGTAATGATGAGTACACCAATCCCACTTGGCTCACCAAATTTCGTTCTTCTAGGTTAAACCGTTCCTTTGCAGTAACCGTTTTCATGTTTAGGTTTTACTCTGTTTTCTCCTATATGGATACATGTAGTTGGAACTCAAAATCAAACACTGTTTGTGCTAGCTCTTTGACACTTGTCACAATAATGTAGTTCCAAGTTCTATCGCTGGGGTTTGTGTCCTATTGAAGTAGCCCCAAGAAGAGAATGATGAGAATCACTTTAATTGAAAGGGGTTGCCAAGCTTCCAAAAACTACGAGTTTCCGGAAATCTCAGCAAACATTGTTTCACCCAAACTTGATGATACGGGCAGGTAATGATCAGTCAACCAATCCCATTGGCTCACCAAATTTCGTTCTTCTAGGTTAAACCGTTCCTTTGCATTAACCGTTTTCATGTTTAGGTTTCACTCTGTTTTCTCCTATATGGATACATGTAGTTGGAACTCTAAATCAAACACGGTTTGTGCTAGCTCTTTGAAACTTGGCACAATAATGTAGTTCCAACTTCTATCGCTATCGTTTGTGTCCTATGGAAGTAGCCCCAAGCAGAGACTGACGAGAATCACTTTCATTGAAAGGGGTTGCCAAGCTTCCAAAAAACTGCGAGTTTCCGGAAATCTCAGCAAACATTTTTTCACCCAATCTTGATGATACTTGCAGGTAATGATCAGTACACCAGTCCCACTTGGCTCACCAAACTTCGTTCTTCCAGGTTAAACCGTTCCCTTGCAGTAACCGTTTTCATGTTTAGGTTTCACTCTGTTTTCTCCTATATGGATACATGTATTTGCAACTCTAAATCAAACACGGTTTGTGCTAGCTCTTTGAAACTTGGCACAATAATGTACTTCCAAGTTCTATCGCTATCGTTTGTGTCCTATGGAAGTAGCCCAAAGCAGAGACTGATGAGAATCACATTCATTGAAAGGGGTTGCCAAGCTCCAAAAACTACGAGTTTCCTGAAATCACAGCAAACATTTTTTCACCCAATCTTGATGATACTTGCATGTAATGATCAGTGCTCCAGTCCCACTTGGCTGACCAAATTTCGTTCTTCTAGGTTAAACCGTTCCTTTGCAGGAACCGTTTTCATGTTTAGGTTTCACTCTGTTTTCTCGTATATAGATACATGTATTTGGAACTCTAAATCAAACACGGTTTCTGCTAGCTCTTTGAAACTTGGCACAATAATGTAGTTCCAACTTCTATCGCTATCGTTTGTGTCCTATGGAAGTAGCCCCAAGCAGAGACTGACGAGAATCACTTTCATTGAATGGGGTTGCCAAGCTTCCAAAAAACTACGAGTTTCCGGAAATCTCAGCAAACATTTTTTCACCCAATCTTGATGATACTTGCAGGTAATGATCAGTACACCAATCCCACTTGGCTCACCAAATTTCGTTCTTCTAGGTTAAACCGTTCCTTTGCAGAAACCGTTTTCATGTTTAGGTTTCACTCTGTTTTCTCGTATATGGATACATGTAGTTGGATCTCTCAATCAAACACGGTTTGTGCTAGCTCTTTGAAACTTGGCACAATAATGTAGTTCCAAGTTGAATCGCTATCGTTTGTGTCCTATGGAAGTAGCCCAAAGCAGAGACTGATGAGAATCACATTCATTGAAAGGCGTTGCCAAGCTTCCAAAAACTACGAGTTTCCTGAAATCTCAGCAAACATTTTTTCAGCCAATCTTGATGATACTTGCAGGTAATGATCAGTACTAAAGTCCCACTTGGCTGACCAAATTTCGTTCTTCTAGGTTAAACCGTTCCTTTGCAGTTACCGTTTTCATGTTTAGGTTTCACTGTGTTTTCTCCTATATGGATACATGTATTTGGAACTCTAAATCAAACACGGTTTGTGCTACCTCTTTGAAACTTGGCACAATAATGTAGTTCCAAGTTCTATCGCTATCGTTTGTGTCCTATGGAAGTAGCCCAAGCAGAGACTGACGAGAATCACATTCATTGAAAGGGGTTGCCAAGCTTCCAAAAACTACGAGTTTCCTGAAATCTCAGCAAACATTTTTTCACCCAATCTTGATGATACTTGCAGGTAATGATCACTGCTCCAGTCCCACTTGGCTGACCAAATTTCGTTCTTCTAGGTTAAACCGTACCTTTGCAGTAACCGTTTTCATGTTTAGGTTTCACTCTGTTTTCTCCTATATGGATACATGTAGTTGGAACTCTAAATCAAACACGGTTTGTGCTCGTTCTTTGAAACTTGGCACAATAATGTAGTTCCAATTTCTTTCGCTATGGTTTGTGTCCTATGGAAGTAGCCCCAAGCATTGACTGACGAGAATCACTTTCATTGAAAGGGGTTGCCAAGCTTCCAAAAAACTACGAGTTTCCGGAAATCTCAGCAAAGAGTTTTTCACCCAATCTTGAGGATACTTGCAGGTAATGATGAGTACACCAATCCCACTTGGCTCACCAAATTTCGTTCTTCTAGGTTAAACCGTTCCTTTGCAGTAACCGTTTTCATGTTTAGGTTTTACTCTGTTTTCTCGTATATGGATACATGTAGTTGGAACTCTCAATCAAACACGGTTTGTGCTAGCTCTTTGAAACTTGGCACAATAATGTAGTTCCAAGTTCTATCGCTATGGTTTGTGTCCTATGGAAGTAGCCCAAAGCAGAGACTGACGAGAATCACATTAATTGAAAGGGGTTGCCAAGCTTCCAAAAAACTACGAGTTTCCGGAAATCTCAGCAAACATTTTTTCACCCAATCTTGATGATACTTGCAGGTAATGATCAGTACACCAGTCCCACTTGGCTCACCAAACTTCGTTCTTCCAGGTTAAACCGTTCACTTGCAGTAACCGTTTTCATGTTTAGGTTTCACTCTGTTTTGTCCTATATGGATACATGTATTTGCAACTCTAAATCAAACACGGTTTGTGCTAGCTCTTTGAAACTTGGCACAATAATGTACTTCCAAGTTCTATCGCTATCATTTGTGTCCTATGGAAGTAGCCCAAAGCAGAGACTAACGAGAATCACATACATTGAAAGGGGTTGCCAAGCTCCAAAAACTACGAGTTTCCTGAAATCACAGCAAACATTTTTTCACCCAATCTTGATGATACTTGCATGTAATGATAAGTGCTCCAGTCCCACTTGGCTGACCAAATTTCGTTCTTCTAGGTTAAACCGTTCCTTTGCAGGAACCGTTTTCATGTTTAGGTTTCACTCTGTTTTCTCGTATATAGATACATGTATTTGGAACTCTAAATCAAACACGGTTTCTGCTAGCTCTTTGAAACTTGGCACAATAATGTAGTTCCAACTTCTATCGCTATCGTTTGTGTCCTATGGAAGTAGCCCCAAGCAGAGACTGACGAGAATCACTTTCATTGAAAGGGGTTGCCAAGCTTCCAAAAAACTACGAGTTTCCGGAAATCTCAGCAAACATTTTTTCACCCAATCTTGATGATACTTGCAGGTAATGATCAGTACACCAATCCCACTTGGCTCACCAAATTTCGTTCTTCTAGGTTAAACCGTTCCTTTGCAGAAACCGTTTTCATGTTTAGGTTTCACTCTGTTTTCTCGTATATGGATACATGTAGTTGGAACTCTCAATCAAACACGGTTTGTGCTAGCTCTTTGAAACTTGGCACAATAATGTAGTTCCAAGTTGAATCGCTATCGTTTGTGTCCTATGGAAGTAGCCCAAAGAAGAGACTGATGAGAATCACATTCATTGAATGGCGTTGCCAAGCTTCCAAAAACTACGAGTTTCCTGAAATCTCAGCAAACATTTTTTCAGCCAATCTTGATGATACTTGCAGGTAATGATCAGTACTCCAGTCCCACTTGGCTGACCAAATTTCGTTCTTCTAGGTTAAACCGTTCCTTTGCAGTAACCGTTTTCATGTTTAGGTTTCACTGTGTTTTCTCCTATATGGATACATGTATTTGGAACTCTAAATCAAACACGGTTTGTGCTAGCTCTTTGAAACTTGGCACAATAATGTAGTTCCAAGTTCTATCGCTATCGTTTGTGTCCTATGGAAGTAGCCCAAGCAGAGACTGACGAGAATCACATTCATTGAAAGGGGTTGCCAAGCTTCCAAAAACTACGAGTTTCCTGAAATCTCAGCAAACATTTTTTCACCCAATCTTGATGATACTTGCAGGTAATGATCACTGCTCCAGTCCCACTTGGCTGACCAAATTTCGTTCTTCTAGGTTAAACCGTTCCTTTGCAGTAACCGTTTTCATGTTTAGGTTTCACTCTCTTTTCTCCTATATGGATACATGTAGTTGGAACTCTAAATCAAACACGGTTTGTGCTCGTTCTTTGAAACTTGGCACAATAATGTAGTTCCAATTTCTTTCGCTATGGTTTGTGTCCTATTGAAGTAGCCCCAAGCATTGACTGACGAGAATCACTTTCATTGAAAGGGGTTGCCAAGCTTCCAAAAAACTACGAGTTTCCGGAAATCTCAGCAAAGAGTTTTTCACCCAATCTTGAGGATACTTGCAGGTAATGATGAGTACACCAATCCCACTTGGCTCACCAAATTTCGTTCTTCTAGGTTAAACCGTTCCTTTGCAGTAACCGTTTTCATGTTTAGGTTTTACTCTGTTTTCTCCTATATGGATACATGTAGTTGGAACTCAAAATCAAACACTGTTTGTGCTAGCTCTTTGACACTTGTCACAATAATGTAGTTCCAAGTTCTATCGCTGGGGTTTGTGTCCTATTGAAGTAGCCCCAAGAAGAGAATGATGAGAATCACTTTAATTGAAAGGGGTTGCCAAGCTTCCAAAAACTACGAGTTTCCGGAAATCTCAGCAAACATTGTTTCACCCAAACTTGATGATACGGGCAGGTAATGATCAGTCAACCAATCCCACTTGGCTCACCAAATTTCGTTCTTCTAGGTTAAACCGTTCCTTTGCATTAACCGTTTTCATGTTTAGGTTTCACTCTGTTTTCTCCTATATGGATACATGTAGTTGGAACTCTAAATCAAACACGGTTTGTGCTAGCTCTTTGAAACTTGGCACAATAATGTAGTTCCAACTTCTATCGCTATCGTTTGTGTCCTATGGAAGTAGCCCCAAGCAGAGACTGACGAGAATCACTTTCATTGAAAGGGGTTGCCAAGCTTCCAAAAAACTGCGAGTTTCCGGAAATCTCAGCAAACATTTTTTCACCCAATCTTGATGATACTTGCAGGTAATGATCAGTACACCAGTCCCACTTGGCTCACCAAACTTCGTTCTTCCAGGTTAAACCGTTCCCTTGCAGTAACCGTTTTCATGTTTAGGTTTCACTCTGTTTTCTCCTATATGGATACATGTATTTGCAACTCTAAATCAAACACGGTTTGTGCTAGCTCTTTGAAACTTGGCACAATAATGTACTTCCAAGTTCTATCGCTATCGTTTGTGTCCTATGGAAGTAGCCCAAAGCAGAGACTGATGAGAATCACATTCATTGAAAGGGGTTGCCAAGCTCCAAAAACTACGAGTTTCCTGAAATCACAGCAAACATTTTTTCACCCAATCTTGATGATACTTGCATGTAATGATCAGTGCTCCAGTCCCACTTGGCTGACCAAATTTCGTTCTTCTAGGTTAAACCGTTCCTTTGCAGGAACCGTTTTCATGTTTAGGTTTCACTCTGTTTTCTCGTATATAGATACATGTATTTGGAACTCTAAATCAAACACGGTTTCTGCTAGCTCTTTGAAACTTGGCACAATAATGTAGTTCCAACTTCTATCGCTATCGTTTGTGTCCTATGGAAGTAGCCCCAAGCAGAGACTGACGAGAATCACTTTCATTGAAAGGGGTTGCCAAGCTTCCAAAAAACTACGAGTTTCCGGAAATCTCAGCAAACATTTTTTCACCCAATCTTGATGATACTTGCAGGTAATGATCAGTACACCAATCCCACTTGGCTCACCAAATTTCGTTCTTCTAGGTTAAACCGTTCCTTTGCAGAAACCGTTTTCATGTTTAGGTTTCACTCTGTTTTCTCGTATATGGATACATGTAGTTGGATCTCTCAATCAAACACGGTTTGTGCTAGCTCTTTGAAACTTGGCACAATAATGTAGTTCCAAGTTCTATCGCTATCGTTTGTGTCCTATGGAAGTAGCCCAAAGCAGAGACTGATGAGAATCACATTCATTGAAAGGCGTTGCCAAGCTTCCAAAAACTACGAGTTTCCTGAAATCTCAGCAAACATTTTTTCAGCCAATCTTGATGATACTTGCAGGTAATGATCAGTACTCCAGTCCCACTTGGCTGACCAAATTTCGTTCTTCTAGGTTAAACCGTTCCTTTGCAGTAACCGTTTTCATGTTTAGGTTTCACTGTGTTTTCTCCTATATGGATACATGTATTTGGAACTCTAAATCAAACACGGTTTGTGCTAGCTCTTTGAAACTTGGCACAATAATGTAGTTCCAAGTTCTATCGCTATCGTTTGTGTCCTATGGAAGTAGCCCAAGCAGAGACTGACGAGAATCACATTCATTGAAAGGGGTTGCCAAGCTTCCAAAAACTACGAGTTTCCTGAAATCTCAGCAAACATTTTTTCACCCAATCTTGATGATACTTGCAGGTAATGATCACTGCTCCAGTCCCACTTGGCTGACCAAATTTCGTTCTTCTAGGTTAAACCGTTCCTTTGCAGTAACCGTTTTCATGTTTAGGTTTCACTCTGTTTTCTCCTATATGGATACATGTAGTTGGAACTCTAAATCAAACACGGTTTGTGCTAGCTCTTTGAAACTTGGCACAATAATGTAGTTCCAATTTCTTTCGCTATGGTTTGTGTCCTATGGAAGTAGCCCCAAGCATTGACTGACGAGAATCACTTTCATTGAAAGGGGTTGCCAAGCTTCCAAAAAACTACGAGTTTCCGGAAATCTCAGCAAAGAGTTTTTCACCCAATCTTGAGGATACTTGCAGGTAATGATGAGTACACCAATCCCACTTGGCTCACCAAATTTCGTTCTTCTAGGTTAAACCGTTCCTTTGCAGTAACCGTTTTCATGTTTAGGTTTTACTCTGTTTTCTCCTATATGGATACATGTAGTTGGAACTCTAAATCAAACACGGTTTGTGCTAGCTCTTTGAAACTTGGCACAATAATGTAGTTCCAAGTTCTATCGCTATGGTTTGTGTCCTAT
>NW_027552672.1:0-64702 GCF_045843805.1 Urocitellus parryii | reverse complement strand
ACTAGCTCTTTGAAACTTGGCACAATAATGTAGTTTCAAGTTTTATCGCTGTGGTTCGTGTCCAATTTAACTATCCCCTAGCAGAGACTGACGAGAATCACATTATTTGAAAGGGGTTACCAAGCTTCCAAAAAACTACGAGTTTCCTGAAATCTCAGCAAACATTTTTTCACCCAATCTTGATGATACTTGCAGGTAGTGATCAGTATACGAATCCAAATTGGCTCACCAAATTTCGTTCTTCTAGGTTAAACCGTTCCTTTGCAGGAACCGTTTTCATGTTTAGATTTCACTCTGTTTTCTCCTATATGGATACACGTAGATGGAACTCTAAATCAAACACGGTTTGTGCTAGCTGTTTGAAACTTGGCAGAATATTGAAGTTCCAAGTTCAATCGCTATGGGTTGTGTCCTATTGAAGTAGCCCCAAGCAGAGACTGACAAGAATCACTGTTATTGAAAGGGGTTGCCAAGCTTCCAAAAAACTACGAGTTTCCGGTAATCTCAGCAAACATTTTTTAACCCAATCTTGAGGATTCTTCCACTTAATTATCAGTACACCAATCCCACTTGGCTCACCAAATTTCGTTCTTCTAGGTTAATCCGTTCCTTTGCAGTAACCGTTTTCATGTTTAGGTTTCACTCTGTTTTCTCCTATATGAATACATGTAGTTGGAACTCTAAATCAAACATGGTTTGTGCTAGCTCTTTGAAAATTGGCACAATAATGTAGTTCCAAGTTCTATCGCTATGGTTTGTGTCCTATTGAAGTAGCCCCAAGCAGAGACTGACGAGAATCAAATTCATTGAAAGGGGTGGCCAAGTTTCAAAAAAATACGAATTTCCTGAAATCTCAGCAAATATTTTTTCACCTAATCTTGATGGTACTTCCATTTAATGATCAGTACACGAATCCCACTTGGCTCACCAAATTTCGTTCTCCTAGGTTGAACCGTTCCTTTGCAGTAAACGTTTTCATGTTTAGGTTTCACTCTGTTTTCTCCTATATGGATACATGTAGTTGGAACTCTAAATCAAACACGGTTTGTGCTAGCTCTTTGAAACTTGGCACAAGAATGTAGTTCCAAGTTCTATCGATATGGTATGTGTACTATTGAAGTAGCCCCAAGCAGAGACTTTCGAGAATCACTTTCATTGAAAGGGGTTGCAAGCTCCCAAAAAACTACGAGTTACCGGAAAATTCAGCAAACATTTTTTCACCCAATATTGATGATACTTCCATTTAATGATCTGTACACCAATCCCACGGGGCTCACCAAATTTCGTTCTTCTAGGTTAAACCGTTCCTTTGCAGGAACCATTTTCATGTTTAGGTTTCACTCTGTTTTCGCCTATGTAGATACATGTAGTTGGAACTCTAAATCAAACACGGTTTGTGCTAGCTCTTTGAAACTTGGCACAATAATGTAGTTCCAAGTTCTTTCGCTATGTTTTGTGTCCTATTGATGTAGCCCCAAGCAGAGACTGACGAGAATCACTTTCATTGACATGGGTTGCCAAGCTTCCAAAAAACTGCGAGTTTCCGGATATCTCAGCAAACATTTTTTCACCCAATATTGATGACACTTGCAGGTAGTGATCAGTATAGCAATCCCACTTGGCTCACCAGATTTCGTTCTTCTAGGTTAAACCTTTCCTTTCCAGTAACCGTTTTCATGTTTAGGTTTCACTCTGTTTTCTCCTATATGGATACATGTATTTGGAACTCTAAATCAAACATGGTTTGTGCTAGCTGTTTGAAACTTGGCAGAATAATGTAGTTCCAAGTTCTATGGCTATGGTTTGTGTCCTATTGAAGTAGCCCCAAGCAGAGACTGACAAGAATCACTTTTATTGAAAGGGGTTGCAAAGCTTCCAAAAAAGTACGAGTTTCCTCAAATCTCAGGAAACTTTTTTTCATCCAAACTTGATGATACTTCCATTTAATGATCTGTACACCAATCCTATTTGGCTCACCAAATTTCGTTCTTCTAGGTTAAACCGTTCCTTTGCAGGAACCGTTTTCATGTTTAGGTTTCATTCTGTTTTCTCCTATATGGATACATGTAGTTGGAACTCTAAATCAAACACGGTTTGTTCTAGCTCTTTGAAACTTGGCCCAATAATGTAGTTCAAAGTTCTATCACTATGGTTTGTGTCCTATTGAAGTATCCCCAAGCAGAGACTGACGAGATACACTTTCATTGAAAGGGGTTACCAAGCTTATAAAAAACTACGAGTTTCCTGAAATCTCAGCAAACATTTTTTCACTCAATCTTGATGATACTTCCATTTAATGATCAGCCCTCCAATCCCACTTGGCTCCCCAAATTTCGTTCTTCTAGGTTAAACCGTTCCTTTGCAGTAACCGTTTTCATGTTCAAGTTTCACTCTGTTTTCTCCTATATGGATACATGTAGTTGGAACTCTAAATCAAACACGGTTTGTGCTAGCTCTTTGAAACTTGGCACAATAATGTAGTTCCAAGTTCTATCGCAATGGTTTGTGTCCTATTGATGTATCCCCAAGCAGAGACTGACGAGAATCACTTTCATTGAAAGGGTTTGCCAAGCTTCCAAAAAACTGCGAGTTTCCTGAAATCTCAGCAAACATTTTTTCACTCAAGATTGATGAAACTGCAGTTAGTGATCAGTATACGAATCCCACTTGGCTCACCAAATTTCGTTCTTCTCGTTTAAACCGTTCCTTTGCAGTAACCGTTTTCATCTTTAGGTTTCACTCTGTTTTCTCCTATATGGATACATGGATTTGGAACTCTAAATCAAACACGGTTTGTGCCAGCTCTTTGAAACTTGGCACTATAATGTAGTTCCAAGTTCTATCGCTATGGTTTGTGTCCTATTGAAGTAGCATCAAGCAGAGACTGACGAGAATCACTTTCATTGAAAGGGGTTGCTAAGCTTCAAAAAAACTGCGAGTTTCCTGAAATCTCAGTAAACATTTTTTCACCCAATCTTGATGATACTTACATGTAGTGATCAGTACACGAATCCCACTTGGCTCACAAAATTTCGTTCATCTGGGTTAAACCGTTCTTTGCAGGAACTGTTTCCATGTTTAAGTTTCACTCTCTTTTCTCCTATATGGATACATGTAGTTGGAACTCTAAATCAAACACGGTTTGTGCTAGTTCTTTGAAACTTGGCACAATAATGTAGTTCCAAGTTCTATCGCAATGGTTCGTGTCCTATTGATGTATCCCCAAGCAGAGACTGACGAGAATCACTTTCATTGAAAGGGGTTGCCAAGCATCCAAAAAACTCCGAGTTTCCTGAAATCTAAGCAAACATTTTTTCACCCAAGATTGATGATAACTGCAGTTAGTGATCAGTATACGAATCCCACTTGGCTCACCAAATTTCGTTCTTCTAGGTTAAACCGTTCCTATTCAGGAACCGTTTTCATGTTTAGGTTTCACTCTGTTTTCTGCTATATGGATACATGTAGTTGGAACTCAAAATCAAACACGGTTTGTGCCAGCTCTTTGAAACTTGGAACAATAATGTAGTTCCAACTTCAATCGCTATAGTTTGTGTCTTATTGAAGTAGCAACAAGCAGAAACTGACGAGAATCACTTTCATTGAAAGGGGTTGCTAAGCTTGAAAAAACTGCGAGTTTCCTGAAATCTCAGCAAACATTCTTTCACCCAATCTTCATGATACTTGCAGGTAGTGATCAGTACACGAATCCCACTTGGCTCACCAAATTTCGTTCTTCTAGGTTAAACCGTTCCTTTGCAGTAACCGTATTCATGTTTAGGTTTCACTCTGTTTTCTCCTATATGGATACATGTAGTTGGAACTCTAAATCAAACACGGTTTGTGCTAGCTCTTTGAAACTTGGCACAATAATGTAGTTCCAAGTTCTATTCCTATGGTTTGTGTCCTATTGAAGTAGCCCCAAGCAGAGACTGACGACAATTACTTTCATTGAAATGGGTTGTAAAGCTTCCAAAAAACTACGAGTTTCCTGAAATCTCAGCAAACATTTATTCACCCAATCTTGATGATACTTCCATTTAATGATCAGTACAGCAATCCCAGTTGGCTCACCAAATTTCGTTCTCCTAGTTTAAACCGTTCCTTTGCAGTAACCGCTTTCATGTTTAGGTTTCACTCTGTTTTCTCCTAGATGGATACATGTATTTGGAACTCTAAATCAAACACGGTTTGTGCTAGCTCTTTAAAACTTGGCACAATAATGTAGTTCCAAGTTCTATCGCTATGGTTTGTGTCCTATTGAAGTAGCCCCAAGCAGAGAATGACAAGAATCACTTTCATTGAAAGGGGTTGCCAAGCTTCCAAAAAACTACGAGTTTCCCGAAATCTCACCAAACATTTTTTCACCCAATCTTGATGACACTTGCAGGTAATGATCAGCACACCAATCCCACTTGGCTCACCAAATTTCGTTCTTCTAAGTTAAACCGTTCCTTTGCAGTAACCATTTTCATGTTTAGGTTTCTCTCTGTTTTCTTCTATATGGATACATGCAGTTAGAACTCTATATCAAACACGCTTTGTGCTAGCTCTTTGAAACTTGGCACAATAATGTAGTTCCAAGTACGATCGCTATGATTTGTGTCCTATTGAAGTAGCCCAAAGAAGAGACTGAAGAGAATCACTTTCATTGAAAGGGGTTGTGAAGCTTCCAAAAAACTACGAGTTTCCGGAAATCACAGCAAACATTTTTTCAAACAAATCTTGATGATACTTCCATTTAATGATCAGTACACGAATCCCACTTGGCTCACCAAATTTCGTTCTTTTAGGTTAAACCGTTCCTTTGCAGTAACCGTTTTCATGTTTAGGTTTCACTCTGTTTTCTCCTATATGGATACATGTAGTTGGAACTCTAAATCAAACACGGTTTGTGCTAGCTCTATGAAACTTGGCACTATAATGTAGTTCCACGTTCTATCGCTATGGTGTGTGTCCTATTGAAGTAGCCCCAAGCAGAGATTGACGAGAATCACTTTCATTGAAAGGGGTTGCCAAGCTTACAAAAAACTACGAGTTTCCTGAAATCTCACAGAAATTTTTTCACCCAATCTTGATGATACTTGCAGGTAATGAACAGTGCACCAATCCCACTTGGCTCACCAAATTTCGTTCTTCTAGGTTAAACCGTTCATTTGCAGTAACCGTTTTCATGTTTAGGTTTCACTCTGTTTTCTCCTATATTAATACATGTAGTTGGAACTCTAAATCAAACACGGTTTGTGCCTGCTCTTTGAAACTTGGCACAATAATGTAGTTCCACGTTCTATCGCTATGCTTTGTGTCCTATTGAAGTAGCCCCAAACAGTGATTGACGAGAATCACTTTCATTGAAAGTGGTTTGAAAGCTTACAAAAAACTACGAGTTTCCAGAAATCTCAGCAAACATTTTTTCACCCAATCTTGATGATACTTGCAGGTAGATCAGTGCACCAATCCCACTTGGCTCACCAAATTTCGTTCTTCTAGGTTAAACCGTTCCTTTGCAGTAACCGATTTCATGTTTAGGTTTCACTCTGTTTTCTCCTATATGGATACATGTATTTGGAACTCTAAATCAAACACGGTGTGTGCTAACTCTATGAAACTTGGCACAATAATGTAGTTCCACGTTCTATTACTATGGTTTGTGTCCTATTGAAGTAGCCCCAAGCAGAGAAGACGAGAATCACGTTCATTGAAAGGGGTTGCCAAGCTTCCAATAAACTACGAGTTTCCTGAAATCTCAGGAAACATTTTTTCACCCAAACTTGATGATACTTCCATTTAATGATCAGCACACCAATCCCACTTGGCTCACCAAATTTCATTCTTCTAGGTTAAACCGTTCCTTTGAAGTTACCCTTTTCATGATTAGGTTTCACTCTGTTTTCTCCTATATGGATACATGTAGTTGGAACTCTAAATCAAACACCGTTTGTCCTAGCTCTTTGAAACGTGGCAAAATAATATAGTTCCAAGTTTTATCGCTATGATTTGTGTCCTATTGAAGTAGCCCCAAGCAGAGACTGACGAGAATCACTTTCATTGAAAGGGGTTGCCAAGCTTCCAAAAAACTACGAGTTTCCGGAAATCTCAGCAAACATTTTTTCACCCTATCTTGAAAATACTTGCAGGTAAAGATCAGTACAGCAATCCCTGTTGGCTCACCAAATTTCGTTCTCCTAGTTTAAACCATTCCTTTGCAGTAACGGCTTTCATGTTTAAGTTTCACTCTGTTTTCTCCTATATGGATACATGTAGTTGGAACTCTAAATCAAACACGGTTTGTGCTAGCTCTTTGAAACTTGGCACAATAATGTAGTTCCACGTTCTATTGCTATGCTTTGTGTCCTATTAAAGTAGCGCAAAGAAGAGATTGACGAGAATCACTTTCATTGAAAGGGGTTGCCAAGCTTCCAAAAAACTAGGAGTTTCCTGAAATCTCAGGAAACATTTTTTCACCCAATCTTGATGATACTTGCAGGTAATGATCAGTACATCAATCGCACTTGGCTCACTAAATTTTGCTCTTCTAGGTTAAACCGTTCCTTTGCAGTAACCGTTTTCATGTTTAGGTTTCACTCTGTTTTCTCTATAAGGATACATGTAGTTGAAACTCTAAATCAAACATGGTTTGTGCTAGCTCTTTGAAACTTGGCACAATAATGTAGTTCCAAGTTGTATCGCTATGTTTTGTGTCCTATTGAAGTAGCCCCAAGCAGAGACTGACGAGAATCACTTTTATTGAAAGTTGTTGCCAAGCTTCCAAAAACGACGAGTTTCCTGAAATCAGGAAACATTTTTTCACCCAATATTGATGACACTTGCAGGTAATGATCAGTACACCAATCCCACTTGGCTCACCAAATTTCGTTCTTCTAGTTTAAACCGTTCCTTTGCAGTAACCGTTTTCATGTTTAGGTTTCACTCTGTTTTCTCCTATATGGATACATATAGTTGGAATTCGAAATCAAACACGGTTTGTGCTAGCTCTTTGAAACTTGGCACAATACTGCAGTTCCAAGTTCTATCGCTATGGTTTGTGTCCTATTGAAGTAGAGCCAAGCAGAGACTGACGAGTATCACTTTCATTGAAATGGGTTGCCAAGCTTCCAAAAAACTACCAGTTGCTGGAAATTTCAGCAAATATTTTTTCACCCAGTCTTGAAGATACCTGCAGGTAATGATCAGTACAGCAATCCGAGTTGGCTCACCAAATTTCCTTCTCCTTGTTTAAACCATTCCTTTGCAGTAACCGCTTTCATGTTTAGGTTTCACTCTGTTTTCTCCTATATCGATACATGTAGCTGGAACTCTAAATCAAACACGGTTTGTGCTAGCTCTTTGAAACTTGGCACAATACTGCAGTTCCTAGTTCGATCGCTATGGTTTGTGTCCTATTCAAGTAGCCCCAAGCAGAGACTGACAAGAATCACTTTCATTGAAAGGGGTTGCCAAGCTTCCAAAAAACGACGAGTTTCCTGAAATCAGGAAACATTTTTTCACCCAATATTGATGACACTTGCAGGTAATGATCAGTACACCAATCCCACTTGGCTCACCAAACTTCGTTCTTCTAGGTTAAACCGTTCCTTTGCAGTGACACGTTTTCATGTTTAGGTTTCACTCTCTTTTCTCCTATATGGATACATGTATTTGGAACTCTAAATCAAACACTTTTTGTGCTAGCTCTTTGAAACTTGGCACAATAATGTATTTCCACATTCTATGGCTATGGTTTGTGTCCTATTGAAGTATCCCCAAGCAGAGACTGACGAGAATCACTTTCATTTAAAGGGGTTGCCAAGTTTCCAAAAAACTACGAGTTTCCTGAAATCTCAGCAAACATTTTTTCACCCAATCTTGATGATACTTCCACTTAATGATCAGTACACCAATCGCACTTGGCTCACCAAATTTTGTTCTTCTAGGTTAAACCGTTCCTTTGCAGTAACCGTTTTCATGTTTAGGTTTCACTCTGTTTTCTCCTATATGGATACATATATTTGGAACTCTAAATCAAACACGGTTTGTGCTAGCTCTTTGAAACTTGGCACAATAATGTAGTTCCAAGTTCTATCGCTATGGTTTGTGTCCTATTGAAGTAGCCCCAAGCAGAGACTGACGAGAATCACTTTCATTGAAAGGGGTTGCCAAGCTTCCAAAAAACTACGAGTTTCCGGAAATCTCAGCAAACATTTTTTCACCCAATCTTGATGATACTTCCATTTAAAGATCAGGACAACAATCCCACTTGGCTCACCAAATTTCGTTCTTCTAGGATTAACAGTATCTTTGCAGTAACCGTTTTCATATTTAGGTTTCACTCTGTTTTCTCCCATATGGATACATGTACTTGGAATTCTAAATCAAACACGGTTTGTGCAAGCTCTTTGAAACATGGCACAATAATGTAGTTCCAAGTACTATCGCTTTGGTTTGTGTCCTATTGAAGTAGCCCCAAATAGATACTGATGAGTATCACTTTCATGGAAAGGGGTTGCCAAGCTTCCAAAAAACTACGAGTTTCCGGAAATCTCAGCAAACATTTTTTCACCCAATCTTGATGATACTTGCAGGTAATGATCAGCACACCAATCGCACTGTGCTCACCAAATTTCGTTCTTCTAGGTTAAACCGTTCCTTTGCAGTAACCGTTTTCATGTTTAGGTTTCCCTCTGTTTTCTCCTATATCGATACATGTATTTGGAACTCTACATCAAACACGGTTTGTGCTAGCTCTTTGAAACTTGGCACAATAATGTATTTCCACATTCTATGGCTATGGTTTGTGTCCTATTGAAGTAGCCCCAAGCAGAGACTGACGAGAATCACTTTCATTGAAAGGGGTTGCGAAGGTTCGAAAAAACTACGAGTTTCCGGATATCTCAGCAAATATTTATTCAACCAATCTTGATGATACTTGCAGGTAATGATCAGTACACCAATCCCACTTGGCTCACCAAATTTCGTTCTTCTAGGTTAAACCGTTCCTTTGCAGTCACCGTTTTCATGTTTAGGTTTCACTCTGTTTCTCCTATATGGATACATGTAGTTGGAACTCTAAATCAAACACGGTTTGTGCTAGCTCTTTGAAACTTGGAACAATAACGTAGTTCCACGTTCTATCGCTATGGTTTGTGTCCTATTGAAGTATCCCAAGCAGATTGACGAGAATCACTTTCATTGAAAGGGGTTGCCAAGCTTAGAAAAAACTAAGAGTTTCCGGAAATCTCAGCAAACATTTTTTCACCCAATCTTGATGATACTTGCAGGTAATGATCAGTGCTCCAATCCCACTTGGCTCTCCAAATTTCGTTCTTCTAGGTTAAACTGTTCCTTTGCAGTAACCGTTTTCATGTTTAGGTTTCACTCTGTTTTCTCCTATATGGATACATGTATTTGGAACTCTAAATCAAACACGGTTTGTGCCTGCTCTTTGAAACTTGGCACAATACTGTAGTTCCACGTTCTATCACTATGGTTTGTGTCCTATTGAAGTAGCCCCAAGCAGAGACTGACGAGTATCACTTTCATTTAAAGGGGTTGCCAAGCTTACAAAAAACTACGAGTTTCCGGAAATCTTAGCAAACACTTTTTCACCCAATCATGATGATACTTGCAGGTAATGATCAGCTCACCAATCTCACTTTGCGCACCAAATTTCGTTCTTCTAGGTTAAACCGTTCCTTTTCAGTAACCGTTTTCATGTTTAGGTTTCACTCTGTTTTCTCCTATATGGATACATGTAGTTGGAACTCTAAATCAAACACGGTTTGTGCTAGCTCTTTGAAACTTGGCACCATAATGTAGTTCCACGTTCTATCGCTGTGGTTTGTGTCCTATTGAAGTAGCCCCAAGCAGACACTGACAAGAATCACTTTCATTGAAAGGGGTTGCCAAGCTTCCAAAAAACTACGAGTTTCCTGAAATCTCAGCAAACATTTTTTCACCCAATATTGATGACACTTGCAGGTAATGATCAGTACACCAATCCCACTTGGCTCACCAAATTTCGTCCTTCTAGGTTAAACCGTTCCATTGCAGAAACCGTTTTCATGTTTAGATTTCACTCTGTTTTCTCCTATATCGATACATGTAGCTGGAACTCTAAATCAAACATGGTTTGTGCTAGCTCTTTGAAACTTGGCACAATAATGTAGTTCCAAGTTCTATCTCTATGGTTTGTGTCCTATTCAAGTAGCCCCAAGCAGAGACTGACAAGAATCACTTTCATTGAAAGGGGTTGCCAAGCTTCCAAAAACGACGAGTTTCCTGAAATCAGGAAACATTTTTTCACCCAATATTGATGACACTTGCAGGTAATGATCAGTACACCAATCCCACTTGGCTCACCAAATTTCGTTCTTCTAGGTTAAACCGTTCCTTTGCAGTAACCGTTATCATGGTTAGGTTTCACTCTGTTTTCTCCTATATGGATACATGTAGTTGGAACTCTAAATCAAACACTGTTTGTGCTAGCTCTTTGAAACTTGGCACAATAATGTAGTTCTAAGTTCGATCGCTATGGTTTGTGTCCTATTGAAGTAGCCCCAAGCAGCGACTGACGAGAATCACTTTCATTGAAAGGGGTTGCCAAGTTTCCTAAAAACTACGAGTTTCCTGAAATCTCAGCAAACATTTTTTCACCCAATCTTGATGATACTTCCACTTAATGATCAGTACACCAATCGCACTTGGCTCACCAAATTTTGTTCTTCTAGGTTAAACCGTTCCTTTGCAGTAACCGTTTTCATGTTTAGGTTTCACTCTGTTTTCTCCTATATGGATACATATATTTGGAACTCTAAATCAAACACGGTTTGTGCTAGCTCTTTGAAACTTGGCACAATAATGTAGTTCCAAGTTCTATCGCTATGGTTTGTGTCCTATTGAAGTAGCCCCAAGCAGAGACTGACGAGAATCACTTTAATTGAAAGGGGTTGCCAAGCTTCCAAAAAACTACGAGTTTCCGGAAATCTCAGCAAACATTTTTTCACCCAATCTTGATGATACTTCCATTTAAAGATCAGTACACCAATCCCACTTGGCTCACCAAATTTCGTTCTTCTAGGATTAACAGTATCTTTGCAGTAACCGTTTTCATATTTAGGTTTCACTCTGTTTTCTCCCATATGGATACATGTACTTGGAATTCTAAATCAAACACGGTTTGTGCAAGCTCTTTGAAACATGGCACAATAATGTAGTTCCAAGTACTATCGCTTTGGTTTGTGTCCTATTGAAGTAGCCCCAAGTAGATACTGATGAGTATCACTTTCATGGAAAGGGGTTGCCAAGCTTCCAAAAAACTAAGAGTTTCCGGAAATCTCAGCAAACATTTTTTCACCCAATCTTGATGATACTTGCAGGTAATGATCAGCACACCAATCGCACTGTGCTCACCAAATTTGGTTCTTCTAGGTTAAACCGTTCCTTTGCAGTAACCGTTTTCATGTTTAGGTTTCCCTGTGTTTTCTCCTATATGGATACATGTATTTGGAACTCTACATCAAACACGGTTTGTGCTAGCTCTTTGAAACTTGGCACAATAATGTATTTCCACATTCTATGGCTATGGTTTGTGTCCTATTGAAGTAGCCCCAAGCAGAGACTGACGAGAATCACTTTCATTGAAAGGGGTTGCCAAGGTTCGAAAAAACTACGAGATTCCGGATATCTCCGCAAATATTTATTCACCCAATCTTGATGGTACTTGCAGGTAATGATCAGTACAGCAATCCCACTTGGCTCACCAAATTTCGTTCTTCTAGGTTAAACCGTTCCTTTGCAGTAACCGTTTTCATGTTTAGGTTTCACTCTGTTTCTCCTATATGGATACATGTAGTTGGAACTCTAAATCAAACACGGTTTGTGCTAGCTCTTTGAAACTTGGAACAATAATGTAGCTCCACGTTCTATCGCTATGGTTTGTGTCCTATTGAAGTATCCCAAGCAGATTGACGAGAATCACTTTCATTGAAATGGGTTGCCAAGCTTAGAAAAAACTAAGAGTTTCCGGAAATCTCAGCAAACATTTTTTGACCCAATCTTGATGATACTTGCAGGTCATGATCAGTGCACCAATCCCACTTGGCTCTCCAAATTTCGTTCTTCTAGGTTAAACAGTAACTTTGCAGTAACCGTTTTCATGTTTAGGTTTCACTCTGTTTTCTCCTATATGGATACATGTAGTTGGAACTCTAAATCAAACACTGTTTGTGCTAGCTCGTTGAAACTTGGCACAATAATGTAGTTCCAAGTTCGATCGCTATGTTTTGTGTCCTATTGAAGTAGCCCCAAGCAGCGACTGACGAGAATCACTTTCATTGAAAGGGGTTGCCAAGTTTCCAAAAAACTACGAGTTTCCTGGAATCTCAGCAAACATTTTTTCACCCAATCTTGATGATACTTCCACTTAATGATCAGTACACCAATCGCACTTGGCTCACCAAATTTTGTTCTTCTAGGTTAAACCGTTCCTTTGCAGTAACCGTTTTCATGTTTAGGTTTCACTCTGTTTTCTCCTATATGGATACATGTAGTTGGAACTCTAAATCAAACAAGGTTTGTGCTAGCTCTTTGAAACTTGTCACAACAATACAGTTCAAAGTTCTATCGCTATGGTTTGTGTCCTATTGAAGTAGCCCCAAACAGAGACTGACGAGAATAACTTTCATTGAAATGGGTTGCCAAGCTTCCAAAAAACTACGAGTTTCCGGAAATCTCAGCAAGCATTTATTCACCCAATCTTGATGATATTTCCATTTAATGATCAGTACACCAATCCCAGTTGGATCACCAAATTTCGTTCTTCGTGGTTAAAACCGTTCCTTTGCAGTAACCATTTTCATGTTTAGGTTTCACTCTGTTTTCTCCTATATAGATATATGTAGCTGGAACTCTAAATCAAACACGGTTTGTGCTAGCTCTTTGAAACTTGGCACAATAATGTAGTTCCAAGTTCTATCGCTATGGTTTGTGTCCTATTGAAGTAGCCCCAAGCAGAGACTGACGAGAATACCTTTCATTGAAAGCGGTTGCCAAGCTTCCAAAAAACTACGAGTTTCCTGAAATCTCAGCAAACATTTTTTCACCCAATCTTGATGATATTTGCAGCTAACGATCAGTACACCAATCCCACTTGGCTCACCAAATTTCGTTCTTCTAGGTTAATCCGTTCCATTGCAGTAACCGTTTTCATGTTTAGGTTTCACTCTGTTTTCTCCTATATGGATACATGTAGTTGGAACTCTAAATCAAACACGGTTTGTGCTAGCTCTTTGAAACATGGCACAATAATGTAGTTCCAAGTTCTATCGCTATGGTTTGTGTCCTAATGAAGTAGCCCCAAGCAGAGACTGACGAGAATCAGTTTCGTTGAAAGGGGTTGCCAAGCTTCCAAAAAACTACGAGTTTCCGGAAATCTCAGCAAACATTTATTCACCCAATCTTGATGATACTTCCATTTAATGATCAGTACACCAATCCCAGTTGGCTCACCAAATTTCGTTCTTCTAGGTTAAACCGTTCCTTTGCAGTAACCGTTTATATGTTTAGGTTTCACTCTGTTTTCTCCTATATGGATACATGTATTTGGAACTCTAAATCAAACACGGTTTGTGTTAGCTCTTTGAAACTTGGCACAGTATTGTAGTTCCATGTTCTATCACTATGGTTTGTGTCCTATTGAAGTAGCCCCAAGCAGAGACTGACAAGTATCACTTTTATTGAAAGGGGTTGCCAAGTTTCCAAAAAACTACGAATTTCCTGAAATCTCAGCAAACATTTTTTCACCCAATCTTGATGATTCTTCCATTTAATGATCAGTACACCAGTCCAGTTGGCTCACCAAATTTCGTTCTCCTAGGTTAAACCATTCCTTTGCAGTAACCGTTTTCATGTTTAGGTTTCATTCTGTTTTCTCCTATAAGGATACATGTATTTGGATGTCTAAATCAAACACGGTTTGTGCTAGCTCTTTGAAACTTGGCACAATAATGTAGTTCCACTTTCTATCGCTATGCTTTGTGTCCTATTGAAGTAGCCCCAAGCAGAGACTGATGAGAATCACTTTCATTGAAATGGGTTGCCAAGCTTCCAAAAAACTACAAGTTTCCGGAAATCTCAGCAAATATTTATTCACCCAATCTGGATGATATTTCCATTTTATGATCAGTACACCAATCCCTGTTGGCTCACCAAATTTCGTTCTTCTATGTTAAACCGTTCCTTTGCAATAACCTCTTTCATGTTTAGGTTTCACTCTGTTTTCTCCTATATGGATACATGTATTTTGAACTTGAAATCAAACACGGTTTGTGCTAGCTCTTTGAAACTTGGCAAAATAATGTAGTTCCACGTTCTATCATTATACTTTGTGTTTTATTAAAGTAGCCCCAAGCAGAGACTCACGAGAATCACTCTCATTGAAAGGGGTTGCCAAGCTTCCAAAAAACTACGAGTTTCCTGAAATCGCAGCAAACATTTTTTCACCCAATCTTGATGACACTTGCAGGTAATGATCAGTACACCAATACCACTTGGCTCACCAAATTTCGTTCTTCTAGGTTAAACCGTTCCTTTGCAGTAACCGCTTTCATGTTTAAATTTCACTCTGTTTTCTCCTATATTTATACATGTAGTTGGAACTCTAAATCAAACACGGTTTGTGCTAGCTCTTTGAAACTTGGCAGAATAATGTAGTTACAAGTTCTATAGCTATGGTTTGTGTCCTATTGAAGTATCCCCAAGCAGAGACTGACGAGAATCATTTTCATTGAAATGGGTTGCCACGCTTCCAAAAAACTACGTGTTTCCGGAAATCTCAGCAAACATTTTTTCACCCAAACTTGATGATACTTCCACTTAATGATCAGTACACCAATCCAGTTGGCTCACCAAATTTCGTTCTCCTAGGTTAAACCGTTCCTTTGCAGTATCCGTTTTCATGTTTAGGTTACACTCTGTTTTCTCCTACATGGATATATGTAGTTGGAAGTCGAAATCAAACACGGTTTGTGCTAACTCTTTGAAACTTTGCACAATAATGTAGTTCCACGTTCTATCGCTATACTTTGTGTCCTATTAAAGTAGACTCAAGCAGAGACTGACGAGAATCACTTTCATTGAAAGGGGTTGCCAAGCTTCCAAAAAACTACGAGTTTCCTGAAATCTCAGCAAACATTTTTTCACCAATCTGCATGATATTTGCAGGTAATGATCAGTACACCAATCCCACTTGGTTCACGAAATTTCGTTCGTATAGGATGAACCGTTCCTTTGCAGTATCCTTTTTCATGTTTAGTTTTCCCTCTGATTTCTCCTATATGGATACATGTATTTGGAACTCTAAATCAAACACGGTTTGTGCAAGCTATTTGAAAATTGGCACAATAATGTAGTTCCAAGATCTATCGCTATGGTTTGTGTCCTATTGAAGTAGCCCCAAGCAGAGACTGACGAGAATCACTTTCTTTGAAAGGGGTTGCGAAGCTTTCAAAAACTGCGAGTTTCCTGAAATCTCAGCAAATATTTTTTTCACCCAATCTTGATGATACTTGCAGGTAATGATCAGTACACCAATCCCACTTGGCTCACCAAATTTCGTTCTTCTAGGTTACCGTTCCTTTGCAGTAAACTTTTTCATGTTTAGGTTTCACTCTGTTTTCTCCTATATGGATACATGTAGTTGGAACTCTAAATGAAACACGGTTTGTGCTAGCTATTTGAAACTTGGCACATTAATGTAATTCCAAAATCTATTGCTTTGGTTTGTGTCCTGTTGAAGTAGCCCCAAGCAGAGACTGACGAGAATCACTTTCATTGAAAGGGGTTGCCAAGCTTCCAAAAAACTGCGAGTTTCCTGAAATTTCAGCAAACATTTTTTCACCCAATCTTGATGATAGTTCCATTTAATGATCAGTACACCAATCCCACTTGGCACACCAAATTTCGTTCTTCTAATTTAAACCGTTCCTTTGCAGAAACCGTTTTCATGTTTAGGTTTCAGTCTGTTTTCTCCTATATGGATACATGTATTTGGAACTCTAAATCAAACACGGTTTGTGCTAGCTCTTTGAAACTTGGCACAATAATGTAGTTCCAAGTTCTAACGCTATGGTTTGTGTTCTATTGAAGAAGCCCCAAGCAGAGATTGACGAGAATCACTTTCATTGAAAGGGGTTGCCAAGCTTAGAAAAAAATATGAGTTTCCTGAAACTCAGCAAACATTTTTTCACCCAATCTTGATGATACTTGCATTTAGTGATCAGTACATGAATCCCACTTGGCACAGGAAATTTCATTCTTCTAGGTTAAACCGTTCCTTTGCAGTAACCGTTTTCATGTTTAGGTTTCACTCTCTTTTCTCCTACATGGATACATGTATTTGGAACTCTAAATCAAACACGGTTTGTGCTAGCTCTTTAAAGCTTGGCACAATAATGTAGTTCCAAGTTGTATCGCTATGGTTTGTGTCCTATTGAAGTAGCCCCAAGTAGAGACTGACGAGAATCACTTTCACTGAAAGAAGTTGCCAATCTTCCAAAAAACTACGAGTTTCCTGAAATCTCAGCAAACATTTTTCACCCAATCTTGATGATACTTGCAGGTAATGATCAGTACACCAATCCACTTGGATCACCAAATTTCGTTCTTCTAGGTTAAACGGTTCCTTTGCAGTAACGGTTTTCATGTTTAGGTTTCACTCTGTTTTATCCTATATGGATACATGTAGTTGGAACTCTAAATCAAACACGGTTTGTGCTAGCTCTTTAAAGCTTAGCACAATACTGTATTTCCATGTTGGATCGGTATGGTTTGTGTCCTATTGAAGTAGTCCAAGCAGAGACTGACGAGAATCACTTTCATTGAAAGGGGTTGCCAAGCTTCCAAAAAACTACGAGTTTCCTGAAATCTCAGCAAACATTTTTTCACCCAATCTTGATGATACTTGCAGGTAATGATCAGTACACCAATCCACTTGGATCACCAAATTTCGTTCTTCTAGGTTAAACGGTTCCTTTGCAGTAACCGTTTTCATGTTTAGGTTTCACTCTGTTTTATCCTATATGGATACATGTATTTGGAACTCTAAATCAAACACGGTGTGTGCTAGCTCTTTGAAACTTGGCACAATAATGTAGTTCCAAGTTCTATCGCTATGGTTTGTGTCCTATTGAAGTAGCCCAAAGCAGACACTGACGAGAATCACTTTTATTGAAAGGGGGTGCCAAGCTTCCAAAAAACTACGAGTTTCCTGAAATCTCAGCAAACATTTTTTCACCCAATCTTGATGATACTTGCAGGTAATGATAAGCCCACCAATCCCACTTGGCTCACCAAATTTCGTTCTTCTAGGTTAAACGGTTCCTTTGCAGCAAGCGTTTTCATGTTTAGGTTTCACTCTGTTTTCTCCTATATGGATACATGTAGTTGGAACTCTAAATCAAACACGGTTTGTGCTAGCTCTTTGAAACTTGGTACAATAATGTAGTTCCAAGTTCTATCGCTATGGTTTGTGTCCTATTGAAGTAGCCCCAAGCAGAGACTGACGAGAATCAATTTCATTGAACGGGGTTGCCAAGCTTCCAAAAAACTACGAGTTTCCTGAAATCTCAGCAAACATTTTTTCACCCAATCTTGATGAATCTTGCAGGTAATGATCAGCCCACCAATCCCATTTGGCTCACCAAATTTCGTTCTTATAGGTTAAACCGTTCCTTTGCAGTAACCGTTTTCATGTTTAGGTTTCACTCTGTTTTCTCCTATATGGATACATGTAGTTGGAACTCTAAATCAAACACGGTTTGTGCTAGCTCTTTGAAACTTGGCACAATAATGTAGTTCCAAGTTCTATCGCTATGGTTTGTGTCCTATTGAAGAAGCCCCAAGCAGAGACTGACTTGAATCACTTTCATTAAAAGGGTTGCCAAGCTTCCAAAAAACTACGAGTTTCCTGAAATCTCAGCAAACATTTTTTCACCCAATCTTGATGATACTTCCATTTAATGATCAGCCCACCAATCACACTTGGCTCACCAAATTTCGTTCTTCTAGGTTAAACCGTTCCTTTGCAGTAACCGTTTTCATGTTTAGGTTGCACTCTGTTTTCTCTTATATGGATAGATGTAGTTGGAACTCTAAATCAAACACGGTTTGTGCTAGCTCTTTGAAACTTGGCACAATAATGTAGTTCCAAATTCTATCGCTTTGGTTTGTTTCCAATTTAAGTAGCCCCAACCAGAGACTGACGAGAATCACATTCATTGAAAAGGGTTGCCAAGCTTCCAAAAACTGCAAGTTTCCATAAATATCTGCAAACATTTTTTTCACCCAATCTTGATGACACTTCCATTTAATGATAAGCCCACGAAACCCACTTGGCTCACCAAATTTCGTTCTTCTAGGTTAAACTCTTCCTTTGCAGAAACCGTTTTCATGTTTAGGTTTCACTCTGTTTTCTCCTATATGGATACATGTAGTTGGAACTCTAAATCAAACACGGTTTGTGCTAGCTCTTTGAAACTTGGCACAATAATGTAGTTCCAAGTTCTATCGCTATGGTTTGTGTCCTATTGAAGTAGCCCCAAGAAGAGACTGACGAGAATCACTTTCATTGAAAGGGGTTGCCAAGCTTCCAAAAAACTATGAGTTTCCTGAAATCTCAGCAAACATTTTTTCACCCAATCTTGATGATACTTCCATTTAATGATCAGCCCACCAAGCCCACTTGGCTCACGAAATTTCGTTCTTCTAGGTTAAACCGTTCTTTTGCAGTAACCGTTTTCATGTTTAGGTTTCACTCTGTTTTCTCCTATATGGATACTTTGTAGTTGGAACCCTAATCAAACACGGTTTGTGCTAGCTCTTTAAAACTTGGCACAATAATGTAGTTCCAAGTTCTATCGCTATGGTGTGTGTCCTATTGAAGTAGCCCCAAGCAGAGACTGACGAGAATCACTTTCATTGAAAGGGGTTGCCAAGCTTCCAAAAAACTACGAGTTTCCTGAAATCTCAGCAAACATTTTTTCACCGAATATTGATGATACTTCCATGTAATGATCAGCCCACCAATCCCACATGGCTCACCAAATTTCGTTCTTCTAGGTTAAACCGTTCCTTTGCAGTAACCGTTTTCATGTTTAGGTTTCACTCTGTTTTCTCCTATATGGATACATGTAGTTGGAACTCTAAATCAAACACGGTTTGTGCTAGCTCTTTGAAACTTGGCACAATAATGTAGTTCCAAGTTCTATCGCTATGGTTTGTGTCCTATTGAAGTAGTCCCAAGCAGAGACTGACGAGAATACCTTTCATTGAAAGCGGTTGCCAAGCTTCCAAAAAACTACGAGTTTCCTGAAATCTCAGCAAACATTTTTTCACCCAATCTTGATGATATTTGCAGCTAATGATCAGTACACCAATCCCACTTGGCTCACCAAATTTCGTTCTTCTAGGTTAATCCGTTCCATTGCAGTAACCGTTTTCATGTTTAGGTTTCACTCTGTTTTCTCCTATATGGATACATGTAGTTGGAACTCTAAATCAAACACGGTTTGTGCCTGCTCTTTGAAACTTGGCACAATAATGTAGTTCCACGTTCTATCGCTATGGTTTGTGTCCTATTGAAGTAGCCCCAAGCAGAGACTGACGAGAATCACTTTTATTGAAAGGGGTTGCCAAGCTTCCAAAAAACTTCGATTTTCCTGAAATCTCAGCAAACATTTTTTCAACGAATCGTGATGATACTACCAGGTAATGATCACTACACGAATCCCACTTGGCTCACCAAATTTCGTTCTTTTAGTTTAAACCGTTCCTTTGCAGTAACCGTTTTCATGTTTAGGTTTCACTCTGTTTTCTCCTATATGGATACATGTATTTGGAACTCTAAATCAAACACGGTTTGTGCTAGCTCTTTGAAACATGGCACAATAATGTAGTTCCAAGTTCTATCGCTATGGTTTGTGTCCTATTGAAGTAGCCCCAAGCAGAGACTGACGAGAATCACTTTCGTTGAAAGGGTTGCCAAGCTTCCAAAAAACTACGAGTTTCCGGAAATCTCAGCAAACATTTATTCACCCAATCTTGATGATACTTCCATTTAATGATCAGTACACCAATCCCAGTTGGCTCACCAAATTTCGTTCTTCTAGGTTAAACCGTTCCTTTGCAGTAACCGTTTTCATGTTTAGGTTTCACTCTGTTTTCTAATATATGGATACATGTAGTTGGAACTCTAAATCAAACACGGTTTGTGCTAGCTCTTTGAAACTTGGCACAATAATGTAGTTCCAATTTCTATCGCTATACTTTGTGTCCTATTGAAGTAGCCCCAAGCAGAGACTGACGAGAATCACTTTCATTGAAAGGGGTTGCCATGCTGCCAAAAAACTACGATTTTCCTGAAATCTCAGCAAACATTTTTTCACAAAATCTTGATGATATTTGCAGGTAATGATCAGTACACCAATCCCACTTGGCTCACAAAATTTCGTTCTTCTAGGTTAATCCCTTCCATTACAGTAACCGTTTTCATGTTTACGTTTCACTCTGTTTTGTCCTGTATGGATACATGTAGTTGGAACTCTAAATCAAACACGGTTTGTGCTAGCTCTTTGAAACTTGGCACAATAATGTAGTTCCACGTTCTATCGCTATGCTTTGTGTCCTATTGAAGTAGCCCCAAGCAGAGACTGACGAGAATCACTTTCATTGAAAGGGGTTGCCAAGCTTGCAAAAAACTACGAGTTTCCGGAATTCTCAGCAAACATTTATTCACCCAATCTTGATGATACTTCGATTTAATTATCAGTACACCAATCCCAGTTGGCTCACCAAATTTCGTTCTCCTAGGTTAAACAGATTCTTTGCAGTAACCGTTTTTATGTTTAGGTTTCACTCTGTTTTCTCCTATATGGATACATGTATTTGGAACTCTAAATCAAACACGGTTTGTGCTAGCTCTTTGAAACTTGGCACAGTATTGTAGTTCCATGTTCTATCACTATGGTTTGTGTCCTATTGAAGTAGCCCCAAGCAGAGACTGACAAGTATCACTTTTATTGAAAGGGGTTGCCAAGTTTCCAAAAAACTACGAATTTCCTGAAATCTCAGCAAACATTTTTTCACCCAATCTTGATGATACTAGCAGGTAATGATCAGTACACCAATCCCACTTGGCTCACCAAATTTCGTTCTTCTAGGTTAAACCGTTCCTTTGTAGTAACCGTTTTCAGGTTTAGGTTTCACTCTGTTTTCTCCTATATACATACATGTATTTGGAACTCTAAATCAAACACGGTTTGTGCTAGCTCTTTGAAACTTGGCACAACAATGTAGTTCCAAGTTCTATCTCTATGGTTTGTGTCCTATTGAATTAGCCCGAAGCAGAGACTGACGAGAATGACTTTCGTTGAAAGGGGTTGCCAAGCTTCCAAAAAACTACGAGTTTCCGGAAATCTCAGCAAACATTTATTCACCCAATCTTGATGATACTTCCATTTAATGATCAGTACACCAATCCCAGTTGGCTCACCAAATTTCGTTCTTCTAGGTTAAACCGTTCATTTGCAGTAACCGTTTTCATGTTTAGGTTTCACTCTGTTTTCTCCTATATGGATACATGTAGTTGGAACTCTAAATCAAACACGGTTTGTGCTAGCTCTTTGAAACTTGGCACAATAATGTAGTTCCAAGTTCTATCGCTATGGTTTGTGTCCTATTGAAGTAGCCCCAAGCAGAGACTGACGAGAATCACTTTCATTGAAAGTGGTTGCCATGCTTCCAAAAAACTACGAGTTTCCGGAAATCTCAGCAAACATTTATTCACCCAATCTTGATGATACTTCCATTTAATGATCAGTACACCAATCCCAGTTGGCTCACCAAATTTCGTTCTCCTACGTTAAACCTTTCCTTTGCAGTAACCGTTTTCATGTTTAGGTTTCACTCTGTTTTCTCCTATACGGATACATGTAGTTGGAACTCTAAATCAAACACGGTTTGTGCTAGCTCTTTGGAACTTGGCACAATAATGTAGTTCCACGTTCTATCGCTATGCTTTGTGTCCTATAGAAGTAGCCCCAAGCAGAGACTGACAAGAATAACTTTCATTTAAAGTTGTTGTCAAGCTTCCAAAAAACTACGAGTTTCCTGAAATCTCAGCAAACATTCATTCACCCAATCTTGATGATTCTTCCATTTAATGATCAGTACACCAATCCAGTTGGCTCACCAAATTTCGTTCTCCTAGGTTAAACCATTCCTTTGCAGTAACCGTTTTCATGTTTAGGTTTCATTCTGTTTTCTCCTATAAGGATACATGTATTTGGATGTCTAAATCAAACACGGTTTGTGCTAGCTCTTTGAAACTTGGCACAATAATGTAGTTCCACTTTCTATCGCTATGCTTTGTGTCCTATTGAAGTAGCCCCAAGCAGAGACTGATGAGAATCACTTTCATTGAAATGGGTTGCCAAGCTTCCAAAAAACTACAAGTTTCCGGAAATCTCAGCAAATATTTATTCACCCAATCTGGATGATATTTCCATTTAATGATCAGTACACCAATCCCTGTTGGCTCACCAAATTTCGTTCTTCTATGTTAAACCGTTCCTTTGCAATAACCTCTTTCATGTTTAGGTTTCACTCTGTTTTCTCCTATATGGATACATGTATTTTGAACTTGAAATCAAACACGGTTTGTGCTAGCTCTTTGAAACTTGGCAAAATAATGTAGTTCCACGTTCTATCATTATACTTTGTGTCTTATTAAAGTAGCCCCAAGCAGAGACTCACGAGAATCACTCTCATTGAAAGGGGTTGCCAAGCTTCCAAAAAACTACGAGTTTCCTGAAATCGCAGCAAACATTTTTTCACCCAATCTTGATGACACTTGCAGGTAATGATCAGTACACCAATACCACTTGGCTCACCAAATTTCGTTCTTCTAGGTTAAACCGTTCCTTTGCAGTAACCGCTTTCATGTTTAAATTTCACTCTGTTTTCTCCTATATTTATACATGTAGTTGGAACTCTAAATCAAACACGGTTTGTGCTAGCTCTTTGAAACTTGGCAGAATAATGTAGTTACAAGTTCTATAGCTATGGTTTGTGTCCTATTGAAATATCCCCAAGCAGAGACTGACGAGAATCATTTTCATTGAAATGGGTTGCCACGCTTCCAAAAAACTACGTGTTTCCGGAAATCTCAGCAAACATTCATTCACCCAATCTTGATGATTCTTCCATTTAATGATCAGTACACCAATCCAGTTGGCTCACCAAATTTCGTTCTCCTAGGTTAAACCGTTCCTTTGCAGTATCCGTTTTCATGTTTAGGTTACACTCTGTTTTCTCCTACATGGATATATGTAGTTGGAAGTCGAAATCAAACACGGTTTGTGCTAACTCTTTGAAACTTTGCACAATAATGTAGTTCCACGTTCTATCGCTATACTTTGTGTCCTATTAAAGTAGACTCAAGCAGAGACTGACGAGAATCACTTTCATTGAAAGGGGTTGCCAAGCTTCCAAAAAATTACGAGTTTCCTGAAATCTCAGCAAACATTTTTTCACCAATCTGCATGATATTTGCAGGTAATGATCAGTACACCAATCCCACTTGGTTCACGAAATTTCGTTCGTATAGGATGAACCGTTCCTTTGCAGTATCCTTTTTCATGTTTAGTTTTCCCTCTGATTTCTCCTATATGGATACATGTATTTGGAACTCTAAATCAAACACGGTTTGTGCAAGCTATTTGAAAATTGGCACAATAATGTAGTTCCAAGATCTATCGCTATGGTTTGTGTCCTATTGAAGTAGCCCCAAGCAGAGACTGACGAGAATCACTTTCTTTGAAAGGGGTTGCGAAGCTTTCAAAAACTGCGAGTTTCCTGAAATCTCAGCAAATATTTTTTCACCCAATCTTGATGATACTTGCAGGTAATGATCAGTACACCAATCCCACTTGGCTCACCAAATTTCGTTCTTCTAGGTTACCGTTCCTTTGCAGTAACCTTTTTCATGTTTAGGTTTCACTCTGTTTTCTCCTATATGGATACATGTAGTTGGAACTCTAAATGAAACACGGTTTGTGCTAGCTATTTGAAACTTGGCACATTAATGTAATTCCAAAATCTATTGCTTTGGTTTGTGTCCTGTTGAAGTAGCCCCAAGCAGAGACTGACGAGAATCACTTTCATTGAAAGGGGTTGCCAAGCTTCCAAAAAACTGCGAGTTTCCTGAAATTTCAGCAAACATTTTTTCACCCAATCTTGATGATAGTTCCATTTAATGATCAGTACACCAATCCCACTTGGCACACCAAATTTCGTTCTTCTAATTTAAACCGTTCCTTTGCAGAAACCGTTTTCTTGTTTAGGTTTCAGTCTGTTTTCTCCTATATGGATACATGTATTTGGAACTCTAAATCAAACACGGTTTGTGCTAGCTCTTTGAAACTTGGCACAATAATGTAGTTCCAAGTTCTAACGCTATGGTTTGTGTCCTATTGAAGAAGCCCCAAGCAGAGATTGACGAGAATCACTTTCATTGAAAGGGGTTGCCAAGCTTAGAAAAAAATATGAGTTTCCTGAAACTCAGCAAACATTTTTTCACCCCATCTTGATGATACTTGCATTTAGTGATCAGTACATGAATCCCACTTGGCACAGGAAATTTCATTCTTCTAGGTTAAACCGTTCCTTTGCAGTAACCGTTTTCATGTTTAGGTTTCACTCTGTTTTCTCCTATATGGATACATGTAGTTGGAACTCTAAATCAAACACGGTTTGTGCTAGCTCTTTAAAGCTTGGCACAATAATGTAGTTCCAAGTTGTATCGCTATGGTTTGTGTCCTATTGAAGTAGCCCCAAGTAGAGACTGACGAGAATCACTTCAACTGAAAGAAGTTGCCAATCTTCCAAAAAACTACGAGTTTCCTGAAATCTCAGCAAACATTTTTTCACCCAATCTTGATGATACTTGCAGGTAATGATCAGTACACCAATCCACTTGGATCACCAAATTTCGTTCTTCTAGGTTAAACGGTTCCTTTGCAGTAACCGTTTTCATGTTTAGGTTTCACTCTGTTTTATCCTATATGGATACATGTAGTTGGAACTCTAAATCAAACACGGTTTGTGCTAGCTCTTTAAAGCTTAGCACAATACTGTATTTCCATGTTGGATCGCTATGGTTTGTGTCCTATTGAACTAGTCCCAAGCAGAGACTGACGAGAATCACTTTCATTGAAAGGGGTTGCCAAGCTTCCAAAAAACTACGAGTTTCCTGAAATCTCAGCAAACATTTTTTCACCCAATCTTGATGATACTTGCAGGTAATGATCAGTACACCAATCCACTTGGATCACCAAATTTCGTTCTTCTAGGTTAAACGGTTCCTTTGCAGGAACCGTTTTCATGTTTAGGTTTCACTCTGTTTTATCCTATATGGATACATGTATTTGGAACTCTAAATCAAACACGGTGTGTGCTAGCTCTTTGAAACTTGGCACAATAATGTAGTTCCAAGTTCTATCGCTATGGTTTGTGTCCTATTGAAGTAGCCCAAAGCAGACACTGACGAGAATCACTTTCATTGAAAGGGGGTGCCAAGCTTCCAAAAAACTACGAGTTTCCTGAAATCTCAGCAAACATTTTTTCACCCAATCTTGATGATACTTGCAGGTAATGATAAGCCCACCAATCCCACTTGGCTCACCAAATTTCGTTCTTCTAGGTTAAACCGTTCCTTTGCAGCAAGCGTTTTCATGTTTAGGTTTCACTCTGTTTTCTCCTATATGGATACATGTAGTTGGAACTCTAAATCAAACACGGTTTGTGCTAGCTCTTTGAAACTTGGTACAATAATGTAGTTCCAAGTTCTATCGCTATGGTTTGTGTCCTATTGAAGTAGCCCCAAGCAGAGACTGACGAGAATCAATTTCATTGAACGGGGTTGCCAAGCTTCCAAAAAACTACGAGTTTCCTGAAATCTCAGCAAACATTTTTTCACCCAATCTTGATGAATCTTGCAGGTAATGATCAGCCCACCAATCCCATTTGGCTCACCAAATTTCGTTCTTATAGGTTAAACCGTGCCTTTGCAGTAACCGTTTGCATGTTTAGGTTTCACTCTGTTTTCTCCTATATGGATACATGTAGTTGGAACTCTAAATCAAACACGGTTTGTGCTAGCTCTTTGAAACTTGGCACAATAATGTAGTTCCAAGTTCTATCGCTATGGTTTGTGTCCTATTGAAGAAGCCCCAAGCAGAGACTGACTTGAATCACTTTCATTGAAAGGGGTTGCCAAGCTTCCAAAAAACTACGAGTTTCCTGAAATCTCAGCAAACATGTTTTCACCCAATCTTGATGATACTTCCATTTAATGATCAGCCCACCAATCACACTTGGCTCACCAAATTTCGTTCTTCTAGGTTAAACCGTTCCTTTGCAGTAACCGTTTTCATGTTTAGGTTGCACTCTGTTTTCTCTTATATGGATAGATGTAGTTGGAACTCTAAATCAAACACGGTTTGTGCTAGCTCTTTGAAACTTGGCACAATAATGTAGTTCCAAATTCTATCGCTTTGGTTTGTTTCCAATTTAAGTATCCCCAACCAGAGACTGACGAGAATCACATTAATTGAAAAGGGTTGCCAAGCTTCCAAAAAACTGCAAGTTTCCATAAATCTCTGCAAACATTTTTTGACCCAATCTTGATGACACTTCCATTTAATGATAAGCCCACGAAACCCACTTGGCTCACCAAATTTCGTTCTTCTAGGTTAAACTCTTCCTTTGCAGAAACCGTTTTCATGTTTAGGTTTCACTCTGTTTTCTCCTATATGGATACATGTAGTTGGAACTCTAAATCAAACACGGTTTGTGCTAGCTCTTTGAAACTTGGCACAATAATGTAGTTCCAAGTTCTATCGCTATGGTTTGTGTCCTATTGAAGTAGCCCCAAGAAGAGACTGACGAGAATCACTTTCATTGAAAGGGGTTGCCAAGCTTCCAAAAAACTATGAGTTTCCTGAAATCTCAGCAAACATTTTTTCACCCAATCTTGATGATACTTCCATTTAATGATCAGCCCACCAAGCCCACTTGGCTCACGAAATTTCGTTCTTCTAGGTTAAACCGTTCCTTTGCAGTAACCGTTTTCATGTTTAGGTTTCACTCTGTTTTCTCCTATATGGATACATGTAGTTGGAACTCTAAATCAAACACGGTTTGTGCTAGCTCTTTGAAACTTGGCACAATAATGCAGTTCCAAGTTCTATCGCTATGGTTTGTGTCCTATTGAAGTAGTCCCAAGCAGAGACTGACGAGAATCACTTTCATTGAAAGGGGTTGCCAAGCTTCCAAAAAACTACGAGTTTCCTGAAATCTCAGCAAACATTTTTTCACCCAATCTTGATGATACTTCCATTTAATGATCAGCCCACCAATCCCACTTGGCTCACCAAATTTCGTTCTTCTAGGTTAAACTGTTCCTTTGCAGAAACCGTTTTCATGTTTAGGTTTCACTCTGTTTTCTCCTATATGGATACATGTAGTTGGAACTCTAAATCAAACACGGTGTGTGCTAGCTCTTTGAAACTTGGAACAATAATGTAGTTCCAAGTTCTATCGCTATGGTTTGTGTCCTATTGAAGTAGCCCAAAGGAGAGACTGACGAGAATCACTTTCATTGAAAGGGGGTGCCAAGCATCCAAAAAACTACGAGTTTCCTGAAATCTCAGCAAACATTTTTTCACCCAATCTTGATGATACTTGCAGGAAATGATCAGCCCACCAATCCCACTTGGCTCACCAAATTTCGTTCTTCTAGGTTAAAACGGTTCCTTTGCAGCAACCGTTTTCATGTTTAGGTTTCACTCTGTTTTCTCCTATATGGATACATGTAGTTGGAACTCTAAATCAAACACGGTTTGTGCTAGCTCTTTGAAACTTGGTACAATAATGTAGTTCCAAGTTCTATCGCTATGGTTTGTGTCCTATTGACGTAGCCCCAAGCAGAGACTGACGAGAATCAATTTCATTGAACGGGGTTGCCAAGCTTCCAAAAAACTACGAGTTTCCTGAAATCTCAGCAAACATTTTTTCACCCAATCTTGATGATACTTGCAGGTAATGATCAGCCCACCAATCCCACTTGGCTCACCAAATTTCGTTCTTCTAGGTTAAACGGTTCCTTTGCAGCAAGCGTTTTCATGTTTAGGTTTCACTCTGTTTTCTCCTATATGGATACATGTAGTTGGAACTCTAAATCAAACACGGTTTGTGCTAGCTCTTTGAAACTTGGTACAATAATGTAGTTCCAAGTTCTATCGCTATGGTTTGTGTCCTATGGAAGTAGCCCCAAGCAGAGACTGACGAGAATCAATTTCATTGAACGGGGTTGCCAACTTCCAAAAAACTACGAGTTTCCTGAAATCTCAGCAAACATTTTTTCACCCAATATTGATGATAGTTCCATTTAATGATCAGCCCACCAACCCCACTTGGCTCACGAAATTTCGTTCTTCTAGGTTAAACCGTTCCTTTGCAGTAACCGTTTTCATGTTTAGGTTTCACTCTGTTTTCTCCTATATGGATACTTTGTAGTTGGAACCCTAATCAAACACGGTTTGTGCTAGCTCTTTGAAACTTGGCACAATAATGTAGTTCCAAGTTCTATCGCTATGGTTTGTGTCCTATTGAAGTAGCCCCAAGCCGAGACTGACGAGAATCACTTTCATTGAAAGGGGTTGCCAAGCTTCCAAAAAACTACGAGTTTCCTGAAATCTCAGCAAACATTTTTTCACCGAATATTGATGATACTTCCATTTAATGATCAGCCCACCAATCACACTTGGCTCACCAAATTTCGTTCTTCTAGTTAAACCGTTCCTTTGCAGTAACCGTTTTCATGTTTAGGTTGCACTCTGTTTTCTCTTATATGGATAGATGTAGTTGGAACTCTAAATCAAACACGGTTTGTGCTAGCTCTTTGAAACTTGGCACAATAATGTAGTTCCAAATTCTATCGCTATGGTTTGTTTCCAATTTAAGTAGCCCCAACCAGAGACTGACGAGAATCACATTCATTGAAAAGGGTTGCCAAGCTTCCAAAAAACTGCAAGTTTCCATAAATCTCTGCAAACATTTTTTCACCCAATCTTGATGACACTTCCATTTAATGATAAGCCCACGAAACCCACTTGGCTCACCAAATTTCGTTCTTCTAGGTTAAACTCTTCCTTTGCAGAAACCGTTTTCATGTTTAGGTTTCACTCTGTTTTCTCCTATATGGATACATGTAGTTGGAACTCTAAATCAAACACGGTTTGTGCTAGCTCTTTGAAACTTGGCACAATAATGTAGTTCCAAGTTCTATCGCTATGGTTTGTGTCCTATTGAAGTAGCCCCAAGAAGAGACTGACGAGAATCACTTTCATTGAAAGGGGTTGCCAAGCTTCCAAAAAACTATGAGTTTCCTGAAATCTCAGCAAACATTTTTTCACCCAATCTTGATGATACTTCCATTTAATGATCAGCCCACCAAGCCCACATGGCTCACGAAATTTCGTTCTTCTAGGTTAAACCGTTCCTTTGCAGTAACCGTTTTCATGTTTAGGTTTCACTCTGTTTTCTCCTATATGGATACTTTGTAGTTGGAACCCTAATCAAACACGGTTTGTGCTAGCTCTTTGAAACTTGGCACAATAATGTAGTTCCAAGTTCTATCGCTATGGTTTGTGTGCTATTGAAGTAGTCCCAAGCAGAGACTGACGAGAATCACTTTCATTTAAAGGGGTTGCCAAGCTTCCAAAAAACTACGAGTTTCCTGAAATCTCAGCAAACATTTTTTCACCCAATCTTGATGATACTTACATTTAATGATCAGCCCACCAATCCCACTTGGCTCACCAAATTTCGTTCTTCTAGGTTAAACTGTTCCTTTGCAGAAACCGTTTTCATGTTTAGGTTTCACTCTGTTTTCTCCTATATGGATACATGTAGTTGGAACTCTAAATCAAACACGGTTTGTGCTAGCTCTTTGAAACTTGGCACAATAATGTAGTTCCAAGTTCTATCGCTATGTTTTGTGTCCTATTGAAGTAGTCCCAAGCAGAGACTGACGAGAATCACTTTCATTGAAAGGGGTTGCCAAGCTTCCAAAAAACTACGAGTTTCCTGAAATCTCAGCAAACATTTTTTCACCCAATCTTGATGATACATCCATTTAATGATCAGCCCACCAATCCCACTTGGCTCACCAAATTTCGTTCTTCTAGGTTAAACTATTCCTTTGCAGAAACCGTTTTCATGTTTAGGTTTCACTCTGTTTTCTCCTATATGGATACATGTAGTTGGAACTCTAAATCAAACACGGTGTTAGCTAGCTCTTTGAAACTTGGAACAATAATGTAGTTCCAAGTTCTATCGCTATGGTTTGTGTCCTATTGAAGTAGCCCAAAGCAGAGACTGACGAGAATCACTTTCATTGAAAGGGTGTGCCAAGCTTCCAAAAAACTACGAGTTTCCTGAAATCTCAGCAAACATTTTTTCACCCAATCTTGATGATACTTGCAGGTAATGATCAGCCCACCAATCCCAGTTGGCTCACCAAATTTCGTTCTTCTAGGTTAAACCGTTCCTTTGCAGTAACCGTTTTCATGTTTAGGTTTCACTCTGTTTTCTCTTATATGGATACATGTAGTAGGAACTCTAAATCAAACACGGTTTGTGCTAGCTCTTTAAAGCTTGGCACAATAATGTAGTTCCAAGTTCTATCGCTATGGTTTGTGTTCTATTGAAGTAGCCCCAAGCAGAGACTGACGAGAATCATTTTCATTGAAAGGGTTGCCAATCTTCCAAAAAACTACGAGTTTCCTGTAATCTTAGCAAACATTTTTTCACCCAAACTTGATGATACTTGAAGGTCATGATCAGTACACCAGTCCCACTTGGCTAAGCAAATTTCGTTATTCTAGGTTAAACCGTTCCTTTGCAGTAACCGTTTTCATGTGTAGGTTTCACACTGTTTTCTCCTATATGGATACATGTAGTTGGAACTCTAAATCAAACACGGTTTGTGCTAGCTCTTTGAAACTTGGCACAATAATGTAGTTCCAAGTTCTATCGCTATGGTTTGTGTCCTATTGAAGTAGCCCCAAGCAGAGACTGACGAGAATCAATTTCATTGAAAGGGATTGCCGAGGTTCCAAAATTCTGCGAATTTCCTGAAATATCAGCAAACATTTTTTCACCCAATCATGATGATACTTGCAGGTAGTGACCATTACACGAATCCCACATGGCTCACTAAATTTCTTTCTTCTAGGTTAAACCGTTCCTTTGAAGTAACCGTTTTCATGTTTAGGTTTCACTCTGTTATCTCCTATATGGATACATGTAGTTGAAATTCTAAATCAAACACGGTGTGCTAGCTCTTTGAAACAGGGCAAAATAAATTATTTCCAAGTTCTATCGCTATGGTTTGTTTCCTATTGATGTAGCCCCAAGCAGAGACTGACGAGAATCACTTTCATTAAAGGGGTTGCCAAGCTTCCAAAAAACTACGAGTTTCCTGAAATCTCAGCAAACATTTTTTCACCCAATCTTGATGATACTTCCATTTAATGATCAGCCCACCAATCCCACTTGGCTCACCAAATTTCGTCCTTCTAGGTTAAACCGTTCCTTTGCAGTAACCGTCTTCATGTTTAGGTTTCACTCTGTTTTCTCCTATATGGATACATTTAGTTGGAACTCTAAATCAAACACGGTTTTTGCTAGCTATTTGAAACTTGGCACAATAATATAGTTCAAGTTCTATCGCTATGGTTTGTGTCCTATTGAAGTAGCCCCAAGCAGAGACTGACGAGAATCACTTTCTTTGAAAGGGGTTGCCAAGCTTCCAAAAAACTGCGAGTTTCTTGAAATCTGAGCAAACATTTTTTCACCCAATCTTGCTGATACTTCCATATAATGATCAGCCCACCAATGCCACTTGGCTCACCAAATTTCGTTCTTCTAGGTTAAACCGTTCCTTTGCAGTAACCGTTTTCATGTTTAGGTTTCACTCTGTTTTCTCCTATATGGATACATGTAGTTGGAACTCTAAATCAAACACGGTTTGTTGTAGCTCTTTGAAACTTGGCACAATAATGTAGTTCCAAGTAGTATCGCTATGGTTTGTGTCCTATTGAAGTAGCCCCAAGCAGAGACTGACGAGAATCACTTTCATTAAAAGGGATTGCCGAGCTTCCAAAAAACTGCGAATTTCCTGAAATCTCAGCAAACATTTTTAAACCCAATCTTGATGATACTTGCAGGTAATGATCAGTACTCCAATCCCACTTGGCTCACCAAATGTCGTTCTTCTAGGTTAAACCGTTCCTTTGCAGAAACCGGTTTCATGTTTAGGTTTCACTCTGTTTTCTCCTATATGGATACATGTAGTTGGAACTCTAAATCAAACACGGTTTGTGCTAGCTCTTTGAAACTTGGCACAATAATGTAGTTCCAAGTTCTATCGCTATGGTTTGTGTCCTATTGAAGTAGCCCCAAGCCGAGACTGACGAGAATCACTTTCATTGAAAGGGGTTGCCAAGCTTCCAAAAAACTACGAGTTTCCTGAAATCTCAGCAAACATTTTTTCACCGAATATTGATGATACTTCCATGTAATGATCAGCCCACCAATCCCACTTGGCTCACCAAATTTCGTTCTTCTAGGTTAAACCGTTCCTTTGCAGTAACCGTTTTCATGTTTAGGTTTCACTCTGTTTTCTCCTATATGGGTACATGTAGTTGGAACTCTAAATCAAACACGGTGTGTGCTAGCTCTTTGAAACTTGGCACAATAATGTGATTCCAAGTTCTATCGCTATGGTTTATGTAGTATTGAAGTAGCCCCAAGCAGAGACTGATGAGAATCACTTTAATTGAAAGGGGTTGACAATCTTCCAAAAAACTACGAGTTTCCTGAAATCTCAGCAAACATTTTTTCACCCAATCTTGATGATACTTCCATTTAATGATCAGCCCACCACGCCCACTTGGCTCACCAAATTTCGTTCTTCTAGGTAAAACCGTTCCTTTGCAGAAACCGTTTTCATGTTTAGGTTTCACTCTGTTTTCTCCTATATGGATACTTTGTAGTTGGAACCCTAATCAAACACGGTTTGTGCTAGCTCTTTGAAACTTGGCACAATAATGTAGTTCCAAGTTCTAACGCTATGGTTTGTGTCCTATTGAAGAAGCCCCAAGAAGAGACTGACGAGAATCACTTTCAATGAAAGGGGTTGCCAAGCTTCCAAAAAACTACGAGTTTCCTGAAATCTCAGCAAACATTTTTTCACCCAATCTTGATGATACTTCCATTTAATGATCAGCCCACCAATCCCACTTGGCTCACCAAATTTCGTTCTTCTAGGTTAAACCGTTCCTTTGCAGTAACCGTTTTCATGTTTAGGTTTCACTCTGTTTTCTCCTATATGGATACATGTAGTTGGAACTCTAAATCGAACACGGTTTGTGCTAGCTCTTTGAAACTTGGCACAATAATGTAGTTCCAAATTCTATCGCTATGGTTTGTGTCCTATTGACGTAGCCCCAAGCAGAGACTGACGAGAATCACTTTCATTGAAATGGGTTGCCAAGCTTCCAAAAAACTACGAGTTTCCAGAAATCTCAGCAAACATTTTTTCACCCAATCTTGATGATACTTCCATTTAATGATCAGCCCCCAATCCCACTTGGCTCACCAAATTTCGTTCTTCTACGTTAAACCGTTCCTTTGTAGTAACCGTTTTCATGTTTAGGTTTCACTCTGTTTTCTCCTATATGGATACATGTAGTTGGAACTCTAAATCAAACATGGTTTGTGCTAGCTCTTTAAAGTTGGCACAATAATGTAGTTCCAAGTTCTATCGCTATGGTTTGTTTTCTATTGAAGTAGCCCCAAGCAGAGACTGACGAGAATCATTTTCATTGAAAGGGGTTGCCAATCTTCCAAAAAACTACGAGTTTCCTGTAATCTCAGCAAACATTTTTTCACCCAATCTTGATGATACTTGAAGGTCATGATCAATACACCAATCCCACTTGGCTAAGCAAATTTCGTTCTTCTAGGTTAAACCGTTCCTTTGCAGTAACCGTTTTCATGTTTAGGTTTCACTCTGTTTTCTCCTATATGGATACATGTAGTTGGAACTCTAAATCAAACACGGTTTGTGCTAGCTCTTTGAAACTTGGCACAATAATGGAGTTCCAAGTTCTATCGCTACGGTTTGTATCATATTGAAGTAGTCCCAAGCAGAGACTGACGAGAATCACTTTCATTGAAAGGGGTTGCCAAGCTTCCAAAAAACTATGAGTTTCCTGAAAACTCAGCAAACATTTTTTTCACCCAATCTTGATGATACTTCCATTTAATGATCAGTACACCAAACCCCCTTGGCTCACCAAATTTCTTTCTTCTAGGTTAAACCGTTCCTTTGCAGTAACCTTTTTCATATTTAGGTTTCACTCTGTTTTCTCTTATATGGATACATGTAGTTGGAACTCTAAATCAAACACGGTTTGTGCTAGACTCTTTGAAACTTGGCACAATAATGTAGTTCCAAATTGTATCGCTAGGGTTTGTTTCCAATTTCAGTAGCCCCAAGCAGAGACTGACGAGAATCACTTTCATTGAAAAGGGTTGCCAAGCTTCCAAAAAACTACGAGTTTCCAGAAATCTCACCAAACATTTTTTCACCCAATCTTGATGACACTTCCATTTAATGATAAGCCCACGAGTCCCACTTGGCTCACCAAATTTCGTTCTTCTAGGTTAAACTGTTCCTTTGCAGAAACCGTTTTCATGTTTAGGTTTCACTCTGTTTTCTCCTATATGGATACATGTAGTTGGAACTCTAAATCAAACAGGGTGTGTGCTAGCTCTTTGAAACTTGGCACAATAATGTAATTCCAAGTTCTATCGCTATGGTTTATGTAGTATTGAAGTAGCCCCAAGCAGAGACTGACGAGAATCACTTACATTGAAAGGGGTTGACAAACTTCCGAAAAACTACGAGTTTCCTGAAATCTCAGCAAACATTTTTTCACCCAATCTTGATGATACTTCCATTTAATGATCAGCCCACCACTCGCACTTGGCTCACCAAATTTCGTTCTTCTAGGTTAAACCGTTCCTTTGCAGTAACCGTTTTCATGTTTAGGTTTCACTCTGTTTTCTCCTATATGGATACTTTGTAGTTGGAACCCTAATCAAACACGGTTTGTGCTAGCTCTTTGAAACTTGGCACAATAATGTAGTTCCAAGTTCTATCGCTATGGTTTGTGTCCTATTGAACTAGTCCAAAGCAGAGACTGATGAGAATCACTTTCATTGAAAGGAGTTGCCAAGCTTCCAAAAAACTACGAGTTTCCTGAAATCTCAGCAAACATTTTTTCACCCAATCTTGATGATACTTCCATGTAATGATCAGCCCACCAATCCCACTTGGCTCACCAAATTTCGTTCTTCTAGGTTAAACCGTTCCTTTGCAGTAACCGTTTTCATGTTTAGGTTTCACTCTGTTTTCTCCTATATGGGTACATGTAGTTGGAACTCTAAATCAAACACGGTGTGTGCTAGCTCTTTGAAACTTGGCACAATAATGTGATTCCAAGTTCTATCGCTATGGTTTATGTAGTATTGAAGTAGCCCCAAGCAGAGACTGATGAGAATCACTTTAATTGAAAGGGTTGACAATCTTCCAAAAAACTACGAGTTTCCTGAAATCTCAGCAAACATTTTTTCACCCAATCTTGATGATACTTCCATTTAATGATCAGCCCACCACGCCCACTTGGCTCACCAAATTTCGTTCTTCTAGGTAAAACCGTTCCTTTGCAGAAATCGTTTTCATGTTTAGGTTTCACTCTGTTTTCTCCTATATGGATACTTTGTAGTTGGAACCCTAATCAAACACGGTTTGTGCTAGCTCTTTGAAACTTGGCACAATAATGTAGTTCCAAGTTCTAACGCTATGGTTTGTGTCCTATTGAAGAAGCCCCAAGAAGAGACTGACGAGAATCACTTTCAATGAAAGGGGTTGCCAAGCTTCCAAAAAACTACGAGTTTCCTGAAATCTCAGCAAACATTTTTTCACCCAATCTTGATGATACTTCCATTTAATGATCAGCCCACCAATCCCACTTGGCTCACCAAATTTCGTTCTTCTAGGTTAAACCGTTCCTTTGCAGTAACCGTTTTCATGTTTAGGTTTCACTCTGTTTTCTCCTATATGGATACATGTAGTTGGAACTCTAAATCGAACACGGTTTGTGCTAGCTCTTTGAAACTTGGCACAATAATGTAGTTCCAAATTCTATCGCTATGGTTTGTGTCCTATTGACGTAGCCCCAAGCAGAGACTGACGAGAATCACTTTCATTGAAATGGGTTGCCAAGCTTCCAAAAAACTACGAGTTTCCAGAAATCTCAGCAAACATTTTTTCACCCAATCTTGATGATACTTCCATTTAATGATCAGCCCCCCAATCCCACTTGGCTCACCAAATTTCGTTCTTCTACGTTAAACCGTTCCTTTGTAGTAACCGTTTTCATGTTTAGGTTTCACTCTGTTTTCTCCTATATGGATACATGTAGTTGGAACTCTAAATCAAACATGGTTTGTGCTAGCTCTTTAAAGTTGGCACAATAATGTAGTTCCAAGTTCTATCGCTATGGTTTGTTTCTATTGAAGTAGCCCCAAGCAGAGACTGACGAGAATCATTTTCATTGAAAGGGGTTGCCAATCTTCCAAAAAACTACGAGTTTCCTGTAATCTCAGCAAACATTTTTTCACCCAATCTTGATGATACTTGAAGGTCATGATCAATACACCAATCCCACTTGGCTAAGCAAATTTCGTTCTTCTAGGTTAAACCGTTCCTTTGCAGTAACCGTTTTCATGTTTAGGTTTCACTCTGTTTTCTCCTATATGGATACATGTAGTTGGAACTCTAAATCAAACACGGTTTGTGCTAGCTCTTTGAAACTTGGCACAATAATGGAGTTCCAAGTTCTATCGCTATGGTTTGTATCATATTGAAGTAGTCCCAAGCAGAGACTGACGAGAATCACTTTCATTGAAAGGGGTTGCCAAGCTTCCAAAAAACTATGAGTTTCCTGAAAACTCAGCAAACATTTTTTCACCCAATCTTGATGATACTTCCATTTAATGATCAGTACACCAAACCCCCTTGGCTCACCAAATTTCTTTCTTCTAGGTTAAACCGTTCCTTTGCAGTAACCTTTTTCATATTTAGGTTTCACTCTGTTTTCTCTTATATGGATACATGTAGTTGGAACTCTAAATCAAACACGGTTTGTGCTAGACTCTTTGAAACTTGGCACAATAATGTAGTTCCAAATTGTATCGCTAGGGTTTGTTTCCAATTTCAGTAGCCCCAAGCAGAGACTGACGAGAATCACTTTCATTGAAAAGGGTTGCCAAGCTTCCAAAAAACTACGAGTTTCCAGAAATCTCAGCAAACATTTTTTCACCCAATCTTGATGACACTTCCATTTAATGATAAGCCCACGAGTCCCACTTGGCTCACCAAATTTCGTTCTTCTAGGTTAAACTGTTCCTTTGCAGAAACCGTTTTCATGTTTAGGTTTCACTCTGTTTTCTCCTATATGGATACATGTAGTTGGAACTCTAAATCAAACAGGGTGTGTGCTAGCTCTTTGAAACTTGGCACAATAATGTAATTCCAAGTTCTATCGCTATGGTTTATGTAGTATTGAAGTAGCCCCAAGCAGAGACTGACGAGAATCACTTACATTGAAAGGGGTTGACAAACTTCCGAAAAACTACGAGTTTCCTGAAATCTCAGCAAACATTTTTTCACCCAATCTTGATGATACTTCCATTTAATGATCAGCCCACCACTCGCACTTGGCTCACCAAATTTCGTTCTTCTAGGTTAAACCGTTCCTTTGCAGTAACCGTTTCCATGTTTAGGTTTCACTCTGTTTTCTCCTATATGGATACTTTGTAGTTGGAACCCTAATCAAACACGGTTTGTGCTAGCTCTTTGAAACTTGGCACAATAATGTAGTTCCAAGTTCTATCGCTATGGTTTGTGTCCTATTGAACTAGTCCAAAGCAGAGACTGATGAGAATCACTTTCATTGAAAGGAGTTGCCAAGCCTTCCAAAAAACTACGAGTTTCCTGAAATCTCAGCAAACATTTTTTCACCCAATCTTGATGATACTTCCATTTAATGATCAGCCCACCACTCGCACTTGGCTCACCAAATTTCGTTCTTCTAGGTTAAACCGTTCCTTTGCAGAAACCGTTTTCATGTTTAGGTTTCACTGTGTTTTCTCCTATATGGATACATGTAGTTGGAACTCTAAATCAAACACGGTGTGTGCTAGCTCTTTGAAACTTGGCACAATAATGTAGTTCCAAGTTCTATCGCTATGGTTTGTGTCCTATTGAAGTAGCCCCAAGCAGAGACTGACGAGAATCACTTTCATTGAAAGGGGTTGCCAAGCTTCCAAAGAACTACGAGTTTCCTGAAATCTCAGCAAACATTTTTTCACCCAATCTTGATGATAGTTCCATTTAATGATCAGTACACCAATCCCACTTGGCACACTAAATTTCGTTCTTCTAGGTTAAACCGTTCCTTTGTAGTACCCGTTTTCATGTTTAGGTTTCACTCTGTTTTCTCCTATATGGATACATATAGTTGGAACTCTAAATCAAACACGGTATGTGCTAACTCTTTGAAACTTGGCACAATAATGTAATTCCAACTTCTAACGCTATGGTTTGTGTCCTATTGAAGAAGCCCCAAGAAGAGACTGACGAGAATCACTTTAAATGAAAGGGGTTGCCAAGATTCCAAGAAACTACGAGTTTCCGGAAATCTCAACAAACATTTTTTCACCCAATCTTGATGATACTTCCATTTAATGATCAGCCCACCAATCCCACTTGGCTCACCAAATTTCGTTCTTATAGGTTAAACCGTTCCTTTGCAGTAACCGTTTTCAAGTTTAGGTTTCACTGTGTTTTCTCCTATATGGATACATGTAGTTGGAACCCTAAATCGAACACGGTTTGTGCTAGCTCTATGAAACTTGGCACAATAATGTAGTTCCAAATTCTATCGCTATGGTTTGTGTCCTATTGAAGTAGCCCCAAGCAGAGACTGACGAGAATCACTTTCATTGAAAGGGGTTGCCAAGCATCCAAAAAACTACGAGTTTCCAGAAATCTCAGCAAATATTTTTTCACCCAATCTTGATGATACATCCATTTAATGATCAGCCCCCCAATCCCACTTGGCTCACAAAACTTCGTTCTTCTACGTTAAACCGTTCCATTGTAGTAACCGTTTTCATGTTTAGGTTTCACTCTGTTTTCTCCTATATGGATACATGTAGTTGGAACTCTAAATCAAACATGGTTTGTGCTAGCTCTTTAAAGCTTGGCACAATAATGTAGTTCCAAGTTCTATCGCTATGGTTTGTGTTCTATTGAAGTAGCACCAAGCAGAGACTGACGAGAATCATTTTCATTGAAAGGGGTTGCCAATCTTCCAAAAAACTACGAGTTTCCTCTAATCTCAGCAAAGATTTTTTCACCCAATCTTGATGACACTTCCATTTAATGATAAGCCCACGAGTCCCACTTGGCTCACCAAATTTCGTTCTTCTAGGTTAAACTGTTCCTTTGCAGAAACCATTTTCATGTTTAGGTTTCACTCTGTTTTCTCCTATATGGATACATGTAGTTGGAACTCTAAATCAAACACGGTTTGTGCTAGCTCTTTGAAACTTGGCACAATAATGTAGTTCCAAGTTCTATCGCTATGGTTTGTGTCCTATTGAAGTAGCCCCAAGCCGAGACTGACGAGAATCACTTTAATTAAAAGGGATTGCCGAGCTTAGAAAAAAAACTGGGAATTTCCTGAAATCTCAGCAAACATTTTTAAACCCAATATTGATGATACTTGCAGGTAATGATCAGTACACCAATCCCACTTGGCTCACCAAATGTCGTTCTTCTAGGTTAAACCGTTCCTTTGCAGAAACCGGTTTCATGTTTAGGTTTCACTCTGTTTTCTCCTATATGGATACATGTAGTTGGAACTCTAAATCAAACACGGTTTGTTCCAGCTCTTTGAAACGTGGCACAATAATGTAGTTCTAAGTTCTATCGCTATGGTTTGTGTCCTCCTGAAGTGGCCCCAAGCAGAGACTGACGAGAATCACTTTCAATGAAAGGTGTTGCCAAGCTTTCAAAAAACTGCGAGTTTCCTGAAATCTCAGCAAATATTTTTTCACCCAATCTTGATGATACTTGCAGGTAGTGATCATTACACGAATCCCACTTGGCTCACTAAATTTCTTTCTTCTAGGTTAAACCGTTCCTTTTCAGTAACCGTTTTCATGTTTAGGTTTCACTCTGTTATCTCCTATATGGATACATGTAGTTGAAATTCTAAATCAAACACGTTTTGTGCTAGCTCTTTGAAACTCGGCACAATAATGTAGTTCCAAGTTCTATCGCTATGTTTTGTGTCCTTTTGAAGTAGCTCCAAGGAGAGACTGAAGAGAATCACTTTCATTGAATGGGGTTGCCAAGCTTCCAAAAAACTATGAGTTTCCTGAAATCTCAGCATACATTTTCTCACCCAATCTTGATGATAGTTCCATTTAATGATCAGTACACCAATCACACTTGGCACACCAAATTTCGTTCTTCTAGGTTAAACCGTTCCTTTGTAGTACCCGTTTTCATTTTAGGTTTCACTCTGTTTTCTCGTATATGGATACATGTATTTGGAACTCTAAATCAAACACGGTTTGTGCTAACTCTTTGAAACTTGGCACAATAATGTAATTCCAAGTTCTAACGCTATGGTTTGTGTCCTATTGAAGAAGCCCCAAGAAGAGACTGACGAGAATCACATTCAATGAAAGGGGTTGCCAAGCTTCCAAGAAACTACGAGTTTCCGGAAATCTCAGCAAACATTTTTTCACCCAATTTGATGATACTTCCATTTAATGATCAGCCCACCAATCCCACTTGGCTCACCAAATTTCGTTCATATAGGTTAAACCGTTCCTTTGCAGTAACCGTTTTCATGTTTAGGTTTCACTCTGTTTTCTCCTATATGGATACATGTAGTTGGAAATCTAAATCGAACACGGTTTGTGCTAGCTCTTTGAAACTTGGCACAATAATGTAGTTCCAAATTCTATCGCTATGGTTTGTGTCCTATTGAAGTAGCCCCAAGCAGAGACTGACGAGAATCACTTTCATTGAAAGGGGTTGCCAAGCTTCCAAAAAACTACGAGTTTCCAGAAATCTCAGCAAACATTTTTTCACCCAATATTGATGATACTTCCATTTAATGATCAGCCCCCCAATCCCACTTGGCTCACCAAACTTCGTTCTTCTACGTTAAAACGTTCCATTGTAGTAACCGTTTTCATGTTTAGGTTTCACTCTGTTTTCTCCTATATGGATATATGTAGTTGGAACTCCAAATCAAACATGGTTTGTGCTAGCTCTTTAAAGCTTGGCACAATAATGTAGTTCCAAGTTCTATCGCTAGGTTTGTGTTCTATTGAAGTAGCCCCAAGCAGAGACTGACGACAATCATTTTCATTGAAAGGGGTTGCCAATCTTCCAAAAAACTATGAGTTTCCTGTAATCTCAGCAAACATTTTTTCACCCAATCTTGATGATACTTGAAGGTCATGATCAGTACACCAATCCCACTTGGCTAAGCAAATTTCGTTCTCCTAGGTTAAACCGTTCCTTTGCAGTAACCGTTTTCAGGTTTAGGTTTCACTCTGTTTTCTCCTATATGGATACATGTAGTTGGAACTCCAAATCAAACATGGTTGGTGCTAGCTCTTTAAAGCTTGGCACAATAATGTAGTTCCAAGTTCTATCGCTATGGTTTGTGTCCTATTGAAGAAGACCCAAGCAGAGACTGACGAGGATCACTTTCATTGAATGGGGTTGCCAAGCTTCCAAAAAAATACGAGTTGCCCGAAATCTCAGCAAACATTTTTTCACTCAATCTTGATGATACTTCCATTTAATGATCAGTACAACAATCCCACTTGGCTCACCAAATTTCGTTCTTCTAGGTTAAACCGTTCCTTTGCAGTAACCTTTTTCATGTTTAGGTTTCACTCTGTTTTCTCTTATATTGATACATGTATTTTCAACTCTAAATCAAACACGGTTTGTGCTAGATCTTTGAAACTTGGCACAATAATGTAGTTCAAAGTTCTATCACTATGATTTGTGTTCTATTGAATTAGCCCCAAGCAGAGACTGACGAGAATCACTTTCATTGAAAGGGGTTGCCAAGTTTCCAAAAAACTGCGAGTTACCTGAAATCTTGGCAAACATTTTTTCACCCAATCTTGATGATACTTCCATTTAATGATCAGCCCACCAATCCCACTTGGCTCACCAATTTCGTTCTGTAGGTTAAACCGTTCCTTTGCAGAAACCGTTTTCATGTTTAGGTTTCATTCTGTTTTCTCCTATATGGATACATGTAGTTGGAATTCTAAATCAAACACGGTTTGTGCTAGCTCTATGAAACGTGGCACAATAATGTAGTTCCAAATTCTATCACTATGGTTTGTGTCCTCTTGAAGAAGCCCCAAGCAGAGACTGACGAGAATCACTTTCATTGAAAGGGGTTGCCAAGCTTCCAAAAAACTACGAGTTTCCTGAAATCTCAGCAAACATTTTTTCACCCAATCTTGATGATACTTCCATTTAATGATCAGCCCACAATCCCACTTGGCTCACCAAATTTCGTACTTCTAGGTTAAACCGTTCCTTTGCAGTAACCGTTTTCATGTTTAGGTTTCACTCTGTTACCTCCTATATGGATACATGTAGTTGGAACTCTAAATCAAACACGGTTTGTGCTAGCTCTTTGAAACTTGGCACAATAATGTAGTTCCAAGTTCTATCGCTATGATTTGTGTCCTATTGAAGAAGCCCCAAGCAGAGACTGACGAGAATCACTTTCATTGAAAGAGGTTGCCAAGCTTCCAAAAAACTACGAGTTGCCTGAAATCTCAGCAAACATTTTTTCACCCAATATTGATGATACTTGCAGGAAGTGATCAGTACGCGAATCCCACTTGGCTCACCAAATTTCGTTCTTCTAGGTTAAACAGTTCTTTGCAGTAACCGTTTTCATGTTGAGGTTTCACTCTGTTTTCTCCTATATGGATAAATGTAGATGGAACTCTAAATCAAACACGGTTTGTGCTAGCTGTTTGAAATTTGGCACAATGATGTAGTTCCAAGTTCTATCGCTACGGTTTGTGTCCTTTTGAAGTAGCCCCAAGCAGAGACTGACGAGTATCACTTTCATTGAAAGGGGTTGCCAAGCTTCCAAAAAACTGCGAGTTTCCGGAAATCTCAGCAAACATTTTATCACCCAATCTTGATGATACTTCCATTTAATGATCAGCCCACCAATCCCACTTGGCTCACCAAATTTCGTTCTGTAGGTTAAACCGTTCCTTTGCAGAAACCGTTTTCATGTTTAGGTTTCACTCTGTTTTCTCCTATATGGATACATGTAGTTGGAATTCTAAATCAAACAGGGTTTGTGCTAGCTCTATGAAACGTGGCAAAATAATGTAGTTCCAAATTCTATCACTATGGTTTGTGTCCTCTTGAAGAAGCCCCAAGCAGAGACTGACGAGAATCACTTTCATTGAAATGGGTTGCCAAGCTTCCAAAAAACTACGAGTTTCCTGAAATCTCAGCAAACATTTTTTCACCCAATCTTGATGATACTTCCATTTAATGATCAGTACACCAATCCCACTTGGCTCACCAAATTTCGTTCTTCTAGGTTAAACCGTTCCTTTGCAGTAATCTTTTTCATGTTTTGGTTTCACTCTGTTTTCTCCTATATGGATACATGTAGTTGGAACTCTAAATCAAACACGGTTTGTGCTACCTCTTTGAAACTTGGCACAATAATGTAGTTCCAAGTTCTATCACTATGGTTTATGTCCTATTGAAGTAACTCCAAGCAGACTGACGAGAATCACTTTCATTGAAAGGGGTTGCCAAGCTTCCAAAAAACTACGAGTTTCCTGAAATCTCAGCAAACATTTTTTCACCCAATCTTGATGATACTTCCATTTAATGATCAGCCCACAAATCCCACTTGGCTCACCAAATTTCGTTCTTCTAGGTTAAACGGTTCCGTTGCAGTAACCGTTTTCATGTTTAGGTTTCACTCTGTTTTCTCCTATATGGATACATGTAGTTGGAACTCGAAATCAAACACGGTTTGTGGTAGCTCTTTGAAACTTGGCACAATAATGTAGTTCAAAGTTCTATCGCTATGGTTTGTGTCCTATTGAAGAAGACCCAAGCAGAGACTGACGAGGATCACTTTCATTGAATGGGGTTGCCAAGCTTCCAAAAAACTACGAGTTGCCTGAAATCTCAGCAAACATTTTTTCACCCAATCTTGATGATACTTCCATTTAATGATCAGTACACCAATCCCACTTGGCTCACCAAATTTCGTTCTTCTAGGTTAAACCGTTCCTTTGCAGTAACCGTTTTCATGTTTAGGTTTCACTCTGTTTTCTCCTATATTGATACATGTATTTTCAACTCTAAATCAAACACGGTTTGTGCTAGCTCTTTGAAACTTGGCACAATAATGTAGTTCAAAGTTCTATCCCTATGATTTGTGTTCTATTGAATTAGCCCCAAGCAGAGACTGACGAGAATCACTTTCATTGAAAGGGGTTGCCAAGCTTCCAAAAAACTGCGAGTTACCTGAAATCTTAGCAAACATTTTTTCACCCAATCTTGATGATACTTCCATTTAATGATCAGCCCACCAATCCCACTTGGCTCACCAATTTCGTTCTGTAGGTTAAACCGTTCCTTTGCAGAAACCGTTTTCATGTTTAGGTTTCATTCTGTTTTCTCCTATATGGATACATGTAGTTGGAATTCTAAATCAAACACGGTTTGTGCTAGCTCTATGAAACGTGGCACAATAATGTAGTTCCAAATTCTATCACTATGGTTTCTGTCCTCTTGAAGAAGCCCCAAGCAGAGACTGACGAGAATCACTTTCATTGAAATGGGTTGCCAAGCTTCCAAAAAACTACGAGTTTCCTGAAATCTCAGCAAACATTTTTTCACCCAATCTTGATGATACTTCCATTTAATGATCAGCCCACAATCCCACTTGGCTCACCAAATTTCGTACTTCTAGGTTAAACCGTTCCTTTGCAGTAACCGTTTTCATGTTTAGGTTTCACTCTGTTACCTCCTATATGGATACATGTAGTTGGAACTCTAAATCAAACACGGTTTGTGCTAGCTCTTTGAAACTTGGCACAATAATGTAGTTCCAAGTTCTATCGCTATGATTTGTGTCCTATTGAAGAAGCCCCAAGCAGAGACTGACGAGAATCACTTTCATTGAAAGAGGTTGCCAAGCTTCCAAAAAACTACGAGTTGCCTGAAATCTCAGCAAACATTTTTTCACCCAATATTGATGATACTTGCAGGAAGTGATCAGTACGCGAATCCCACTTGGCTCACCAAATTTCGTTCTTCTAGGTTAAACAGTTCTTTGCAGTAACCGTTTTCATGTTGAGGTTTCACTCTGTTTTCTCCTATATGGATAAATGTAGATGGAACTCTAAATCAAACACGGTTTGTGCTAGCTGTTTGAAATTTGGCACAATGATGTAGTTCCAAGTTCTATCGCTATGGTTTGTGTCCTTTTGAAGTAGCCCCAAGCAGAGACTGACGAGTATCACTTTCATTGAAAGGGGTTGCCAAGCTTCCAAAAAACTGCGAGTTTCCGGAAATCTCAGCAAACATTTTATCACCCAATCTTGATGATACTTCCATTTAATGATCAGCCCACCAATCCCACTTGGCTCACCAAATTTCGTTCTGTAGGTTAAACCGTTCCTTTGCAGAAACCGTTTTCATGTTTAGGTTTCACTCTGTTTTCTCCTATATGGATACATGTAGTTGGAATTCTAAATCAAACAGGGTTTGTGCTAGCTCTATGAAACGTGGCAAAATAATGTAGTTCCAAATTCTATCACTATGGTTTGTGTCCTCTTGAAGAAGCCCCAAGCAGAGACTGACGAGAATCACTTTCATTGAAATGGGTTGCCAAGCTTCCAAAAAACTACGAGTTTCCTGAAATCTCAGCAAACATTTTTTCACCCAATCTTGATGATACTTCCATTTAATGATCAGTACACCAATAACACTTGGCTCACCAAATTTCGTTCTTCTAGGTTAAACCGTTCCTTTGCAGTAATCTTTTTCATGTTTTGGTTTCACTCTGTTTTCTCCTATATGGATACATGTAGTTGGAACTCTAAATCAAACACGGTTTGTGCTACCTCTTTGAAACTTGGCACGATAATGTAGTTCCAAGTTCTATCACTATGGTTTATGTCCTATTGAAGTAACTCCAAGCAGACTGACGAGAATCACTTTCATTGAAAGGGGTTGCCAAGCTTCCAAAAAACTGCGAGTTACCTGAAATCTTAGCAAACATTTTTTCACCCAATCTTGATGATACTTCCATTTAATGATCAGCCCACCAATCCCACTTGGCTCACCAAATTTCGTTCTTCTAGGTTAAACGGTTCCGTTGCAGTAACCGTTTTCATGTTTAGGTTTCACTCTGTTTTCTCCTATATGGATACATGTAGTTGGAACTCGAAATCAAACACGGTTTGTGGTAGCTCTTTGAAACTTGGCACAATAATGTAGTTCAAAGTTCTATCGCTATGGTTTGTGTCCTATTGAAGAAGACCCAAGCAGAGACTGACGAGGATCACTTTCATTGAATGGGGTTGCCAAGCTTCCAAAAAACTACGAGTTGCCTGAAATCTCAGCAAACATTTTTTCACCCAATCTTGATGATACTTCCATTTAATGATCAGTACACCAATCCCACTTGGCTCACCAAATTTCGTTCTTCTAGGTTAAACCGTTCCTTTGCAGTAACCGTTTTCATGTTTAGGTTTCACTCTGTTTTCTCCTATATTGATACATGTATTTTCAACTCTAAATCAAACACGGTTTGTGCTAGCTCTTTGAAACTTGGCACAATAATGTAGTTCAAAGTTCTATCCCTATGATTTGTGTTCTATTGAATTAGCCCCAAGCAGAGACTGACGAGAATCACTTTCATTGAAAGGGGTTGCCAAGCTTCCAAAAAACTGCGAGTTACCTGAAATCTTAGCAAACATTTTTTCACCCAATCTTGATGATACTTCCATTTAATGATCAGCCCACCAATCCCACTTGGCTCACCAATTTCGTTCTGTAGGTTAAACCGTTCCTTTGCAGAAACCGTTTTCATGTTTAGGTTTCATTCTGTTTTCTCCTATATGGATACATGTAGTTGGAATTCTAAATCAAACACGGTTTGTGCTAGCTCTATGAAACGTGGCACAATAATGTAGTTCCAAATTCTATCACTATGGTTTCTGTCCTCTTGAAGAAGCCCCAAGCAGAGACTGACGAGAATCACTTTCATTGAAATGGGTTGCCAAGCTTCCACAAAACTACGAGTTTCCTGAAATCTCAGCAAACATTTTTTCACCCAATCTTGATGATACTTCCATTTAATGATCAGCCCACAATCCCACTTGGCTCACCAAATTTCGTACTTCTAGGTTAAACCGTTCCTTTGCAGTAACCGTTTTCATGTTTAGGTTTCACTCTGTTACCTCCTATATGGATACGTGTAGTTGGAACTCTAAATCAAACCCGGTTTGTGCTAGCTCTTTGAAACTTGGCACAATAATGTAGTCCCAAGTTCTATCGCTATGATTTGTGTCCTATTGAAGAAGCCCCAAGCAGAGACTGACGAGAATCACTTTCATTGAAAGGGGTTGCCAAGCTTCCAAAAAACTACGAGTTGCCTGAAATCTTAGCAAACATTTTTTCACCCAATATTGATGATACTTGCAGGAAGTGATCAGTACGCGAATCCCACTTGGCTCACCAAATTTCGTTCTTCTAGGTTAAACAGTTCTTTGCAGTAACCGTTTTCATGTTGAGGTTTCACTCTGTTTTCTCCTATATGGATAAATGTAGATGGAACTCTAAATCAAACACGGTTTGTGCTAGCTGTTTGAAATTTGGCACAATGATGTAGTTCCAAGTTCTATCGCTATGGTTTGTGTCCTATTGAAGTAGCCCCAAGCAGAGACTGACGAGAATCACTTTCATTGAAAGGGGTTGCCAAGCTTCCAAAAAACTGCGAGTTTCCGGAAATCACAGCAAACATTTTATCACCCAATCTTGATGATACTTCCATTTAATGATCAGCCCACCAATCCCACTTGGCTCACCAAATTTCGTTCTGTAGGTTAAACCGTTCCTTTGCAGGAACCTTTTTCATGTTTTGGTTTCACTCTGTTTTCTCCTATATGGATACATGTAGTTGGAACTCGAAACCAAACACGGTGTGTGCTAGCTCTTTGAAACTTGGCACAATAATGTAGTTCAAAGTTCTATCGCTATGGTTTGTGTCCTATTGAAGAAGCCCCAAGCAGAGACTGACGAGGATCACTTTCATTGAAAGAGGTTGCCAAGCTTCCAAAAAACTGCGAGTTTCCTGAAATCGCAGCAAACATTTTTTCACCCAATCTTGATGATACTTCCATTTAATGATCAGCCCACAATCCCACTTGGCTCACCAAATTTCATTCTTCTAGGTTAAACCGTTCCTTTGCTGTAACCATTTTCATGTTTAGGTTTCACTCTGTTTTCCCCTATGTGGATACATGTAGTTGGAACTCTAAATCAAACACGGTTTGTGCTAGCTCTTTGAAACTTGGCACAATAATGTAGTTCCATGTTCTATTGCTATGGTTTGTGTAATATTGAAGTATCCCCAAGCAGAGACTGACGAGAATCAATTTCATTGAAAGGGGTTGCCAAGCTTCCAAAAAACTGCGAGTTTCCTGAAATCTCAGCAAACATTTTTTCACCCAATCTTGATGATACTTGCAGGTAGTGATCAGTACATGAATCCCACTTGGCTCACCAAATTTCGTTCTTCTAGGTTAAACAGTTCCTTTGCAGTAACCATTTTCATGTTTAGGTTTCACTCTGTTATCTCCTATATGGATACATGTAGTTGGAATTCTAAATCAAACAAGGTTTGTGCTAGCTCTTTGAAGCTTTGCACAATAATGTAGTTCCAAGTTCTATCGCTATGTTTTGTGTGCTATTGAAGTAGCCCCAAGCAGAGACTGACGAGAATCACGTTCATTGAAAGGGGTTGAATAACTTCCAAAAAACTGCGAGTTTCCAGAAATCTCAGCAAACATTTTTTCACCCAATCTTAAATATACTTCCAGTTAATGATCAGCCCACAATCCCACTTGGCTCACCAAATTTCGTTCTTCTAGTTTAAACGGTTCCTTTGCAGTAACCGTTTTCATGTTTAGGTTTCACTCTGTTTTCTCCTATATGGATACATGTAGTTGGAACTCTAAATCAAACACTGTTTGGGCTAGCTCTTTGAAACTTGGCACAATGATGTAGTTCCAAGTTCTATCACTATGGTTTATTTCCAATTGAAGTAGCCCCAAGCAGAGACTGACGAGAATCACTTTCATTGAAAAGGGTTGCCAAGCTTCCAAAAAACTACGAGTTTCCTGAAATCTCAGCAAACATTTTTTCACCCAATCTTGATGATACTTGCAGGTAATGATCAGTACACCAATCACACTTGGCTCACCACATTTCGTTCTTCTAGGTTAAACGGTTCCTTTGCAGTAACCGTTTTCATGTTTAGGTTTCACTCTGTTATCTCCTATATGGATACATGTAGTTGGAACCGTAATCAAACACGGTTTGTGCTAGCTCTATGAAACTAGGCACAATAATGTAGTTCCCAGTTCTATCATTTGGTTTGTGTCCTATTGAAGTAGCTCCAAGCAGAGACAGACGAGAATCACTTTCGTTGAAAAGGGTTGCCAAGATTCCAAAAAACTGCGAGTTTCCGGAAATCTCAGCAAACATTTTTTTCACTCAATCTTGATGATACTTGCAGGTAGTGATCAGTACAAGAATCCCACTTGGCTCACCAAATTTCGTGTTCTAGGTTAAACCGTTCCTTTTCAGGAACGGTTTTCATATTTAGGTTTCACTCTGTTTTCTCCTATATGGATACATGTAGTTGGAACTCTAAATCAAACACGGTTTGTGCTAGCTCTTTGAAACTTGGCACAATAATGTAGTTCCAAGTTCTATCGCTATGGTTTGTGTCCTATTGAAGAAGCCCCAAGCAGAGACTGACGAGAATCACTTTCATTGAAAGAGGTTGCCAAGCTTCCAAAAAACTACGAGTTGCCTGAAATCTCAGCAAACATTTTTTCATCCAATCTTGATGATACTTCCATTTAATGATCAGCCCACAATTCCACTTGACACACCAAATTTCATTTTTCTAGGTTAAACCGTTCCTTTGCAGTAACCGTTTTCATGTTTACGTTTCACTCTGTTTTCTCCTATATGGATACATGTAGTTGGAACTCTAAATCAAACACGGTTTGTGCTAGCTCTTTGAAACTTGAAACAATAATGTAGTTGCAAGTTCTATTGCTATGGTTTGTGTCCTATTGAAGGAGCCCCAAGCAGAGACTGACGAGAATCAATTTCATTGAAAAGGGTTGCCAAGCTTCCAAAATCTGCAAGTTTCCTGAAATCTCAGCAAACATTTTTTCACCCAATATTGATGACACTTGCATGTAATGATCAGTACACCAATCCCACTTGGCTCACCAAATTTCGTTCGTGTAGGATGAACCGTTCCTTTGCAGTATCCGTTTCCATGTTTAGGTTTCACTCTGTTTTCTCCTATATGGATACATGTATTTGGAACTCTAAATCAAACACGGTTTGTGCTAGGTCTTTGAAAATTGGCACAATAATGTAGTTCCAAGTTCTATCGCTATGTTTTGTGTCCTATTGAAGTAGCCCCAAGCAGAGACTGACGAGAATCCCTTTCATTGAAAGGGGTTGAAAATCTTCCAAAAAACTACGAGTTTCCAGAAATCTCAGCAAATATTTTTTCACTCAATCTTGAATATACTTCCAGTTAATGATCAGCCCACCAATCCCACTTGGCTCACCATATTTAGTTCTTCGAGGTTAAACCGTTCCTTTGCAGTAACCATTTTCATGTTTAGGTTTCACTCTGTTTTCTCCTATATGGATACATGTACATGGAACTCTTAATCAAACACGGTTTGTGCTAGCTCTTTGAAACGTGGCACAATAATGTAGTTCCAAGTTCTAGCGCTATAGTTTGTGTCCTATTGAAGTAGCCCCAAGCAGAGAGTTACGAGAATCACTTCCATTGAAAGGGGTTGCCAAGCTTCCAAAAAACTGCGATTTCCCTGAAATCTCAGCAAACATTTTTTCACCCAATCATGATGATACTTGCAGGTAGTGATCAGTATGCGAATCCCACTTGGCTCACCAAATTTCGTTCTTCTAGGTTATACCGTTCCTTTGCAGTAACCGTTTTCATGTTTAGGTTTCACTCTGTTTTCTTCTATATGGATACATGTAGTTGGAACTCTAAATCAAACACGGTTTGTGCTAGCTCTTTGAAACTTGGCACAATAATGTAGTCCCAAGTTCTATCGCTATGGTTTGTGTCCTATTGAAGTAGCCCCTAGCAGAGACTGACGAGAATCACTTTCATTGAAAGGGGTTGCCAAGCTTCCAAAAAACTGAGAGTTTCCTCCAATATTAGCAAACATTTTTTCACCCAATCTTGATGATACTTCCACTTAATGATCAGCCCACCAATCCCACTTGGCTCACCAAATTTCGTTTTGTAGGTTAAACCTTTCCTTTGCAGTAACCGTTTTCATGTTTAGGTTTCACTCTGTTTTCTCCTATATGGATATATGTAGTTGGAAATCTAAATCCAACACGGTTTGTGCTAGCTCTTTGAAACTTGGCACCATAATGTAGTTCCAAATTCTATTGCTATGGTTTTTGTCCTATTGAAGAAGCCCCAAGCAGAGACTGACGAGAATCACTTTCATTGAAAGGGGTTGCCAAACTTCCAAAAACTACGAGTTTCCTGAAATCTCAGCAAACATTTTTTTCACCCAATCTTGATGATACTTGCAGGTAATGATCAGTACACCAATCCCACTTGGCTAACCAAATTTCATTCTGTAGGTTAAACCGTTCCTTTGCAGTAACCGTTTTCATGTTTAGGTTTCACTCTGTTTTCTCCTATATGGATACATGTAGTTGGAACCCTTAATCAAACACGGTTTGTGCTAGCTCTATGAAACTAGGCACAATAATGTAGTTCCAAGTTCTATCGCTATGGTTTGTGTCCTATTGAAGTAGGCCCAAGCAGAGACTGACGAGAATCACTTTCATTGAAAGGGGTTGCCAAGCTTCAAAAAAACTGCGACTTTCCGGAAATCTCAGCAAACATTTTTTCACCCAATTTTGATGATACTTGCAGGTAGTGATCAGTACAAGAATCCCACTTGGCTCACCAAATTTCGTGTTCTAGGTTAAACAGTTCCTTTTCAGTAACCGTTTTCATGTTTAGGTTTCACTCTGTTTTCTCCAATATGGATACATGTATTTGGAACTCTAAATCAAACACAGTTTGTGCTAGCTCTTTGAAACTTGGCACAATAATGTAGTTCCAAGTTCTATCGGTATGGTTTGTGTCCTATTGAAGAAACCCCAAGCAGAGACTGACGAGAATCACTTTCATTGAAAGGGGTTGCCAAGCTTCCCAAAAGTACGAGTTTCCGGAAATCTCAGCAAACATTTTTTCACCCAATCTTGATGATACTTGCAGGTAATGATCAGCCCACCAATCCCACTTGGCTCACCAAATTTCGTTCTTCTAGGTTAAACCGTTCCTTTGCAGTAACCGTTTTCATGTTTAGGTTTCACTCTGTTTTCTCCTATATGGATACATGTAGTTGGAACTCTAAATCAAACACGGTTTGTGCTAGCTCTTTGAAACTTGGCACAATAATGTAGTTCCACGTTCTATCACTATGATTTGTGGCCTATTGAAGAAGCCCCAAGCAGAGATTGCCATTTATCACTTTCATTGAAAGGGGTTGCCAAGCTTCCCAAAAGTACGAGTTTCCGGAAATCTCCGCAAACAATTTTTCACCCAATCTTGATGATACTTGCAGTTAGTGATTAGTACATGATCCCGCTTGGCTCCCAAATTTCGTTCTTCCAGGTTAAACCATTCCTTTGCAGTAACCGTTTTCATGTTTAGGTTTCACTCTGTTTTCTCCTATATGGATACATGTAGTTGGAACTCTAAATCAAACACGGTTTGTGCTAGCTCTTTGAAACTTGGCACAATAATGTAGTTCCAAGTTCTATCGCTATGGTTTCTGTCCTATTGAAGTAGCCCCAAGCAGAGACTCACGAGAATCACTTTCATTGAAAGGGGTTGCCAAGCTTACAAAAAACTACGAGTTTCCTGAAATCTCAGCAAACATTTTTTCACCCAATCTTGATGATACTTGCAGGTCATGATCTGTACACCAATCCCACTTGGCTCACCAAATTTCGTTCTTCTAGGTTAAACCGTTCCTTTGCAGGAACCATTTTCATGTTTAGATTTCACTCTGTTTTCCCCATATGGATACATGTAGTTGGAACTCTAAATCAAACACGGTTTGTGCTAGCCCCTTTCAAACTAGGCACAATAATGTAGTTTCAAGTTCTATCGCTATGGTTTGTGTCCTATTGAAGAAGCCCCAAGCAGAGACTGAGGAGAATCACTTTCATTAAACGGGGTTGCCACTTCCAAAAAGTATGAGTTTCCGGAAATCTCAGCAAACATTTTTTCACCCAATCTTTATGATACTTCCATTTAGAGATCAGCCCACCAATCCCTTTTGGCTCAACAAATTTCGTTCATCTAGGTTAAACCGTTCCTTTGCAGTAACCGTTTTCATGTTTAGGTTTCACTCTGTTTTCTCCTATATGGATATTTTGTAGTTGGAACCCTAATCAAACACGGTTTGTGCTAGCTCTTTGAAACTTGGCACAATAATGTAGTTCCCAGTTCTATCGCTACGGTTTGTGTCCTATTGGAGAAGCCCAAAGCAGAGACTGACGAGAATCACTTTCATTGAAAGGGGTTGCCAAGCTTCCAAAAAACAACGAGTTTCCGGAAATCTCAGCAAACATTTTTTCACCCAATCTTGATGATACTTGCAGGTCATGATTAGTACACCAATCCCACTTGGCTCACCAAATTTCGTTCTTCTAGGTTAAACCGTTCCTTTGCAGTAACCGTTTTCATGTTTAGGTTTCACTCTGTTTTCCCTATATGGATACATGTAGTTGGAACTCTAAATCAAACACGGTTTGTGCTACCTCTTTCAAACTTGGCACAATAATGTAGTTTCAAGTTCTATCGCTATGCTTTGTGTCCTATTGAAAAAGCCCCAAGCAGAGACTGACGAGAATCACTTTCATTGAAAGGGGTTGCCAAGCTTCCAAAAAGTATGAGTTTCCGGAAATCTCAGCAAACATTTTTTCACCCAATCTTTATGATACTTCCACTTAATGATCAGCCCACCAATCCCACTTGGCTCACCAAATTTCATTCATCTAGGTTAAACCGTTCCTTTGCAGTAACCGTTTTCATGTTTAGGTTTCACTATGTTTTCTCCTATATGGATACATGTAGTTGGAACTCTAAATCAAACACGGTTTGTGCTAGCTCTTTGAAACTTGGTACAATAATGTAGTTCCAAGTTCTATGGCTATGGTTTGTGTCCTATTGAAGAAGCCCCAAGCAGAGACTGACGAGAATCACTTTCATTGAAAGGGGTTGACAAGCTTCCCAAAAGTACGAGTTTCCGGAAATCTCAGCAAACCTTTTTTCACCCAATCTTGATGATACTTCCATTTTATGATCAGTACACCAATTCCACTTGGCTCACCAAATTCGTTCTGCTAGGTTAAACCGTTCTTTTGTAGTATCCGTTTTCATGTTTAGGTTTCACTCTGTTTTCTCGTATATGGATACATGTATTTGGAACTCTAAATCAAACACGGTTTGTGCTAGCTGTTTGAAACTTGGCACAGTAATGTAGTTCCAAGTTCTATCGCTATGGTTTGTGTCCTATTGAAGAAACCCCAAGCAGAGACTGACGAGAATCACTTTCATTAAAAGGGGTTGCCAAGCTTCCCAAAAGTACGAGTTTCCGGGAATCTCAGCAAACATTTTTTCACCCAATCTTGATGATACTTCCATTTAATGATCAGTCATGATCAGTACACCAATCCCACTTGGCTCACCAAATTTCGTTCTTCTAGGTTAAACCGTTTCTTTACAGGAACCATTTTCATGTTTAGGTTTCACTCTGTTTTCCCTATATGGATACATGTAGTTGGAACTCTAAATAAAACACGGTTTGTGCTAGCTCTTTGAAACTTGGCACAATAATGTAGTTCCAAGTTCTATCTCTATGGTTTATGTCCTATTGAAGAAGCCCCAAGCAGAGACTGACGAGAATCACTTTCATTAAAAGGGGTTGCCAAGCTTCCCAAAAGTACGAGTTTCCGGAAATCTCAGCAAACATTTTTTCACCCAATCTTGATGACACTTCCATTTAATGATCAGTACACCAATTCCACTTGGCTCACCACATTTCGTTCTTCTAGGTTAACCCGTTCTTTTGCAGTATCCGTTTTCATTTTTAGGTTTCACTCTGTTTTCTGCTATATGGATACATGTATTTGGAACTCTAAATCAAACACGGTTTGTGCTAGCTCTTTGAAACTTGGCACAATAATGTAGTTCCAAGTTCTATCGCTATGTTTCGTGTCCTGTTGAAGAAACCCCAAGCAGAGACTGGCGAGAATCACTTTCATTGAAAGGGGTTGCCAAGCTTCCCTAAAGTACGAGTTTCCGGAAATCTCAGCAAACATTTATTCACCCAATCTTGATGATACTTTGGTTTAATTATCAGTACACCAATCCCAGTTGGCTCACCAAATTTTGTTCTCCTAGGTTAAACAGTTCCTTTGCAGTAACCGTTTTCATGTTTAGGTTTCACTCTGTTTTCTCCTATATGGATACATGTAGTTGGAACTCTAAATCAAACACGGTTTTGTGCCTGCTCTTTGAAACTTGGCACAATAATGTAGTTCCAAGTTCTATCGCTATGGTTTGTGTCCTATTGAAGTAGCCCCAAGCAGAGACTGACGAGAATCACTTTCATTGAAAGGGGTTGCCAAGCTTCCAAAAAACTACGAGTTTCCTGAAATCTCAGCAAATATTTTTTCACCCAATCTTGATGACACTTGCAGGTCATGATCAGTACACCATTCCCACTTGACTCACTAAATTTCGTTCTTCTAGGTTAAACCGTTTCTTTACAGGAACCATTTTCATGTTTAGGTTTCACTCTGTTTTCCCTATATGGATACATGTAGTTGGAACTCTAAATCAAACACGGTTTGTGCTAGCTCTTTCAAACTTGGCACAATAATGTAGTTTCAAGTTCCATCGCTATGGTTTGTGTCCTATTGAAGAAGCCCCAAGCAGAGACTGAGGAGAATCACTTTCATTGAACGGGGTTGTCACTTCCAAAAAGTATGAGTTTCCGGTAATCTCAGCAAACATTTTTTCACCCAATCTTGATGATACTTGCAGGTAGTGATCAGTACACGAATCCCACATGGCTCACCAAATTTCGTTCTTCAAGGTTAAACCGTTCCTTTGCAGTAACCGTTTTCATGTTTAGGTTTCACTCTGTTTTCTCCTATATGGATACATGTATTTGGAACTCTAAATCAAACACGGTTTGTGCTAGCTCTTTGAAACTTGGTACAATAATGTAGTTCCAAGTTCTATGGCTATGGTTTGTGTCCTATTGAAGAAGCCCCAAGCAGAGACTGACGAGAATCACTTTCATTGAAAGGGGTTGCCAAGCTTCCCAAAACTACGAGTTTCCGGAAATCTCAGCAAACATTTTTTCACCCAATCTTGATGATACTTCCATTTAATGATCAGTACACCAATTCCACTTGGCTCACCAAATTCGTTCTGCTAGGTTAAACCGTTCTTTTGTAGTATCCGTTTTCATGTTTAGGTTTCTCTCTGTTTTCTCGTATATGGATACATGTATTTGGAACTCTAAATCAAACACGGTTTGTGCTAGCTCTTTGAAACTTGGCACAGTAATGTAGTTCCAAGCTCTATCGCTATGGTTTGTGTCCTATTGAAGAAACCCCAAGCAGAGACTGACGAGAATCACTTTCATTGAAAGGGGTTGCCAAGCTTCCCAAAAGTACGAGTTTCCGGAAATCTCAGCAAACATTTTTTCACCCAATCTTGATGATACTTGCAGGTAATCATCAGCCCACCAATCTCACTTGGCTGACCAAATATCGTTCTTCTAGTTTAAATCGTTCCTTTGCAGTAACCGTTTTCATATTTAGGTTTCACTCTGTATTCTCCTATAGGGATACATGTAGTTGGAACTCTAAATCAAACACGGTTTGTGCTAGCTCTTTGAAACTTGGCACAATAATGTAGTTCCACGTTCTATCACTATGGTTTGTGTCCTATTGAAGAAGCCCCAAGCAGTGACTGACGAGAATCACTTTCATTGAAAGGGGTTGCCAAGCTTCCCAAAAGTACGAGTTTCCGGAAATCTCAGCAAACATTTTTTCACCCAATCATGATGATACTTCCGTTTAATGATCAGTACACCAATTCCACTTGGCTCACCAAATTTCGTTCTTCTAGGTTAAACCGTTCTTTTGCAGTATCCGTTTTCATGTTTAGGTTTCACTCTGTATTCTCCTATAGGGATACATGTAGTTGGAACTCTAAATCAAACACGGTTTGTGCTAGCTCTTTGAAACTTGGCACAATAATGTAGTTCCAAGTTCTATCGGTATGGTTTGTGTCCTATTGAAGAAACCCCAAGCAGAGACTGACGAGAATCACTTTCATTGAAAGGGGTTGCCAAGCTTCCCAAAAGTACGAGTTTCCGGAAATCTCAGCAAACATTTTTTCACCCAATCTTGATGATACTTGCAGGTAATGATCAGCCCACCAATCCCACTTGGCTCACCAAATTTCGTTCTTCTAAGTTAAACCGTTCCTTTGCAGTAACCATTTTCATGTTTAGGTTTCACTCTGTTTTCTCGTATATGGATACATGTAGTTGGAACTCTAAATCAAACACGGTTTGTGCTAGCTCTTTGAAACTTGGCACAATAATGTAGTTCCACGTTCTATCACTATGATTTGTGGCCTATTGAAGAAGCCCCAAGCAGAGACTGCCATTTGTCACTTTCATTGAAAGGGGTTGCCAAGCTTCCCAAAAGTACGAGTTTCCGGAAATCTCCGCAAACATTTTTCACCCAATCTTGATGATACTTGCAGTTAGTGATCAGTACATGATCCCGCTAGGCTCACCAAATTTCGTTTTTCTAGGTTAAACCGTTCCTTTGCAGTAACCTTTTTCATGTTTAGGTTTCACTCTGTTTTCTCCTATATGGATACATGGAGTTGGAACTCTAAATCAAACACGGTTTGTGCTAGCTCTTTGAAACTTGGCACAATAATGTAGTTCCAAGTTCTATCGCTATGGTTTGTGTCCTATTGAAGTAGCCCCAAGCAGAGACTCACGAGAATCACTTTCATTGAAAGGGGTTGCCAGGCTTCCAAAAAACTACGAGTTTCCTGAAATCTCAGCAAATATTTTTTCACCCAATCTTGATGATACTTGCAGGTCATGATCAGTACACCAATCCCACTTGGCTCACCAAATTTCGTTCTTCTAGGTTAAACCGTTCCTTTGAAGGAACCATTTTCATATTTAGATTTCACTCTGTTTTCCCCATATGGATACATGTAGTTGGAACTCTAAATCAAACACGGTTTGTGCTAGCTCTTTCAAACTTGGCACAATAATGTAGTTCCAAGTTCTATCGCTATGGTTTGTGTCCTATTGGAGAAGCCCAAAGCAGAGACTGACGAGAATCACTTTCATTGAAAGGGGTTGCCAAGCTTCCAAAAAACAACGAGTTTCCGGAAATCTCAGCAAACATTTTTTCACCCAATCTTGATGATACTTGCAGGTCATGATTAGTACACCAATCCCACTTGGCTCACCAAATTTCGTTCTTCTAGGTTAAACCGTTCCTTTGCAGTAACCGTTTTCATGTTTAGGTTTCACTCTGTTTTCTCCTATATGGATACATGTAGTTGGAACTCTAAATCAAACACGGTTTGTGCCTGCTCTTTGAAACTTGGCACAATAATGTAGTTCCAAGTTCTATCACTATGGTTTGTGTCCTATTGAAGTAGCCCCAAGCAGAGACTGACGAGAATCACTTTCATTGAAAGGGGTTGCCAAGCTTCCAAAAAACTACGAGTTTCCTGAAATCTCAGCAAATATTTTTTCACCCAATCTTGATGACACTTGCAGGTCATGATCAGTACACCAATCCCACTTGACTCACTAAATTTCGTTCTTCTAGGTTAAACCGTTTCTTTACAGGAACCATTTTCATGTTTAGGTTTCACTCTGTTTTCCCTATATGGATACATGTAGTTTGAACTCTAAATCAAACACGGTTTTTGCTAGCTCTTTGAAACTTGGCACAATAATGTAGTTCCAAGTTCTATCGGTATGGTTTGTGTCCTATTGAAGAAACCCCAAGCAGAGATTGACGAGAATCACTTTCATTGATAGGGGCTGCCAAGCTTCCCAAAAGTACGAGTTTCCGGAAATCTCAGCAAACATTTTTTCACCCAATCTTGATGATACTTCCGTTTAATGATCAGTACACCAATTCCACTTGGCTCACCAAATTTCGTTCTTCTAGGTTAAACCGTTCTTTTGCAGTATCCGTTTTCATGTTTAGGTTTCACTCTGTATTCTCCTATAGGGATACATGTAGTTGGAACTCTAAATCAAACACGGTTTGTGCTAGCTCTTTGAAACTTGGCACAATAATGTAGTTCCAAGTTCTATCGGTATGGTTTGTGTCCTATTGAAGAAACCCCAAGCAGAGACTGACGAGAATCACTTTCATTGAAAGGGGTTGCCAAGCTTCCAAAAGTACGAGTTTCCGGAAATCTCAGCAAACATTTTTTCACCCAATCTTGATGATACTTGCAGGTAATGATCAGCCCACCAATCCCACTTGGCTCACCAAATTTCGTTCTTCTAAGTTAAACCGTTCCTTTGCAGTAACCGTTTTCATGTTTAGGTTTCACTCTGTTTTCTCCTATATGGATACATGTAGTTGGAACTCTAAATCAAACACGGTTTGTGCTAGCTCTTTGAAACTTGGCACAATAATGTAGTTCCACGTTCTATCACTATGATTTGTGGCCTATTGAAGAAGCCCCAAGCAGAGACTGCCATTTGTCACTTTCATTGAAAGGGGTTGCCAAGCTTCCCAAAAGTACGAGTTTCCGGAAATCTCCGCAAACATTTTTTCACCCAATCTTGATGATACTTGCAGTTAGTGATCAGTACATGATCCCGCTAGGCTCACAAAATTTCGTTCTTCTAGGTTAAACCGTTCCTTTGCAGTAACCATTTTCATGTTTAGGTTTCACTCTGTGTTCTCCTATATGGATACATGTAGTTGGAACTCTAAATCAAACACGGTTTGTGCTAGCTCTTTGAAACTTGGCACAATAATGTAGTTCCAAGTTCTATCGCTATGGTTTGTGTCCTATTGAAGTAGCCCCAAGCAGAGACTCACGAGAATCACTTTCATTGAAAGGGGTTGCCAAGCTTCCAAAAAACTACGAGTTTCCTGAAATCTCAGCAAATATTTTTTCACCCAATCTTGATGATACTTGCAAGTCATGATCAGTACACCAATCCCACTTGGCTCACCAAATTTCGTTCTTCTAGGTTAAACCGTTCCTTTGCAGGAACCATTTTCATATTTAGATTTCACTCTGTTTTCCCCCATATGGATACATGTAGTTGGAACTCTAAATCAAACACGGTTTGTGCTAGCTCTTTCAAACTTGGCACAATAATGTAGTTCCAAGTTCTATCGCTATGGTTTGTGTCCTATTGGAGAAGCCCAAAGCAGAGACTGACGAGAATCACTTTCATTGAAAGGGGTTGCCAAGCTTCCAAAAAACAACGAGTTTCCGGAAATCTCAGCAAACATTTTTTCACCCAATCTTGATGATACTTGCAGGTCATGATTAGTACACCAATCCCACTTGGCTCACCAAATTTCGTTCTTCTAGGTTAAACCGTTCCTTTGCAGTAACCGTTTTCATGTTTAGGTTTCACTCTGTTTTCTCCTATATGGATACATGTAGTTGGAACTCTAAATCAAACACGGTTTGTGCCTGCTCTTTGAAACTTGGCACAATAATGTAGTTCCAAGTTCTATCGCTATGGTTTGTGTCCTATTGAAGTAGCCCCAAGCAGAGACTGACGAGAATCACTTTCATTGAAAGGGGTTGCCAAGCTTCCAAAAAACTACGAGTTTCCTGAAATCTCAGCAAATATTTTTTCACCCAATCTTGATGACACTTGCAGGTCATGATCAGTACACCAATCCCACTTGACTCACTAAATTTCGTTCTTCTAGGTTAAACCGTTTCTTTACAGGAACCATTTTCATGTTTAGGTTTCACTCTGTTTTCCCTATATGGATACACGTAGTTGGAACTCTAAATCAAACACGGTTTGTGCTAGCTCTTTGAAACTTGGCACAATAATGTAGTTCCCAGTTCTATCGCTACGGTTTGTGTCCTATTGAAGAAGCCCCAAGCAGAGACTGAGGAGAATCACTTTCATTGAACGGGGTTGTCACTTCCAAAAAGTATGAGTTTCCGGTAATCTCAGCAAACATTTTTTCACCCAATCTTTATGATACTTCCACTTAATGATCAGCCAACCAATCCCACTTGGCTCACCAAATTTCATTCATCTAGGTTAAACCGTTCCTTTGCAGTAACCGTTTTCATGTTTAGGTTTCACTCTGTTTTCTCCTATATGGATACATGTAGTTGGAACTCTAAATCAAACACGGTTTGTGCTAGCTCTTTGAAACTTGGTACAATAATGTAGTTCCAGTTCTATGGCTATGGTTTGTGTCCTATTGAAGAAGCCCCAAGCAGAGACTGACGAGAATCACTTTCATTGAAAGGGTTGCCAAGCTTCCCAAAAGTACGAGTTTCCGGAAATCTCCGCAAACATTTTTTCACCCAATCTTGATGATACTTGCAGTTAGTGATCAGTACATGATCCCAATAGGCTCACCAAATTTCGTTCTTCTAGGTTAAACCGTTCCTTTGCAGTAACCGTTTTCATGTTTAGGTTTCACTCTGTTTTCTCCTATATGGATACATGTAGTTGGAACTCTAAATCAAACACGGTTTGTTTTAGCTCTTTGAAACTTGGCACAATAACGTAGTTCCAAGTTCTATCGCTATGGTTTGTGTCCTATTGAAGTAGCCCCAAGCAGAGACTCACGAGAATCACTTTCATTGAAAGGGGTTGCCAAGCTTCCAAAAACTACGAGTTTCCTGAAATCTCAGCAAATATTTTTTCACCCAATCTTGATGATACTTGCAGGTCATGATCAGTACACCAATACCACTTGGCTCACCAAATTTCGTTCTTCTAGGTTAAACCGTTCCTTTGCAGTAACCGTTTTCATGTTTAGGTTTCACTCTCTTTTCCCTATATGGATACATGTAGTTGGAACTCTAAATCAAACACGGTTTGTGCTACCTCTTTCAAACATGGCACAATAACGTAGTTTCAAGTTCTATCGCTATGGTTTGTGTCCTATTGAAAAAGCCCCAAGCAGAGACTGACAAGAATCACTTTCATTGAAAGGGGTTGCCAAGCTTCCAAAAAGTATGAGTTTCCGGAAATCTCAGCTAATATTTTTTCACCCAATCTTTATGATACTTCCACTTAATGATCAGCCCCCAATCCCACTTGGCTCACCAAATTTCATTCATCTACGTTAAACCGTTCCTTTGCAGTAACCGTTTTCATGTTTAGGTTTCACTCTGTTTTCTCCTATATGGATACATGTAGTTGGAACTCTAAATCAAACACGGTTTGTGCTAGCTCTTTGAAACTTGGTACAATAATGTAGTTCCAAGTTCTATGGCTATGGTTTGTGTCCTATTGAAGAAGCCCCAAGCAGAGACTGACGAGAATCACTTTCATTGAAAGGGTTGCCAAGCTTCCCATAAGTAAGAGTTTCCGGAAATCTCAGCAAACATTTTTTCACCCAATCTTGATGATACTTCCATTTAATGATCAGTACACCAATTCCACTTGGCTCACCAAATTCGTTCTGCTAGGTTAAACCGTTCTTTTGTAGTATCCGTTTTCATGTTTAGGTTTCACTCTGTTTTCTCGTATATGGATACATGTATTTGGAACTCTAAATCAAACACGGTTTGTGCTAGCTCTTTGAAACTTGGCACAGTAATGTAGTTCCAAGTTCTATAGCTATGGTTTGTGTCCTATTGAAGAAACCCCAAGCAGAGACTGACGAGAATCACTTTCATTGAAAGGGGTTGCCAAGCTTCCCAAAAGTACGAGTTTCCGGAAATCTCAGCAAACATTTTTTCACCCAATCTTGATGATACTTCCATTTAATGATCAGTACACCAATTCCACTTGGCTCACCAAATTTCGTTCTTCTAGGTTAAACCGTTGTTTTGTAGTATCCGTTTTCATGTTTAGGTTTCACTCTGTTTTCTCGTATATGGATACATGTATTTGGAACTCTAAATCAAACACGGTTTGTGCTAGCTCTTTGAAACTTGGCACAATAATGTAGTTCCAAGTTCTATCGCTATGGTTTGTGTCCTATTGAAGACCCCAAGCAGAGACTGACGAGAATCACTTTCATTGAAAGGGGGTGCCAAGCTTCCAAATAAGTAGGAGTTGCCTGAAATCTCAGCAAACATTTTTTCACCCAATCTTGATGATACTTGCAGGGAATGATCAGCCCACCAATCCCACTTGGCTCACCAAATTTCGTTCTTCTAGGTTAAACCGTTCCTTTGCAGTAACCGTTTTCATGTTTAGGTTTCACTCTGTTTTCTCCTATATGGATACTTGTATTTGGAACTCTAAATCAAACACGGTTTGTGCTAGCTCTTTGAAACTTGGCACAATAATATAGTTCCAAGTTCTATCGCTATGGTTCTTGTCCTATTGAAGAAACCGCAAGCAGAGACTGGCGAGAATCACTTTCATTGAAAGGGGTTGCCAAGCTTCCCAAAAGTACGAGTTTCCGGAAATCTCAGCAAACATTTATTCACCCAATCTTGATGATACTTTGATTTAATTATCAGTACACCAATCCCAGTTGGCTCACCAAATTTTGTTCTCCTAGGTTAAACAGTTCCTTTGCAGTAACCGTTTTCATGTTTAGGTTTCACTCTGTTTTCTCCTATATGGATACATGTAGTTGGAACTCTAAATCAAACACGGTTTGTGCCTGCTCTTTGAAACTTGGCACAATAATGTAGTTCCAAGTTCTATCGCTATGGTTTGTGTCCTATTGAAGTAG
>NW_027552671.1:0-64732 GCF_045843805.1 Urocitellus parryii | reverse complement strand
GTTTAACCTAGAAGAACGAAATTTCGGGAGCCAAGTGTGACTAGTGTACTGATCATTACCTGCAAGTATCATCAAGATTGGGTGAAAAAATGTTTGCTGAGAATTCAGGAAACTCGTAGTTTTTTGGAAGCTTGGCAAGCCATTTCAATGAAAGTGATTCTCGTCAGTCTCTGCTTGGGGCTACTTCCATAGGACACAAACCATAGCCATAGAACTTGGAACTACATTATTGTGCCAAGTTTCAAAGAGCTAGCACAAACTGTGTTTGATTTAGAGTTCCAACAACATGTACCAATATAGGAGAAAACAGAGTGAAACCTAAACATGAAAATGGTTACTGCAAAGGAACGGTTTAACCTAGAAGAACGAAATTTGGTGAGCCAAGTGGGACTGGTGTACTGATCATTACCTGCAAGTATCATCACGATTGGGTGAAAAAATGTTTGCTGAGAATTCAGGAAACTCATAGTTTTTTGGAAGCTTCGCAACCCCTTTCAATGTAAGGGATTCTCGTCAGTCTCTGCTTGGGGCTACTTCCATAGGACACAAACCATAGCCATAGAACTTAGAACTACATTATGGTGCCAAGTTTCAAAGAGCTAGCACAAACCACGTTTGATTTAGAGTTCCAATTACATGTATCCATATAGGAGAAAACAGAGTGAAACATAAACATGTAAACGGTTACTGCAAAGGAACGTTTTAACCTAGAAGAATGAAATTTGGTGAGCCTAGTGGGATTGGTGTACTGATCATTAAATGGAAGTATCATCAAGATTGGGTGAAAAAATGTTTGCTGAGATTTCAGGAATTCGTAGTTTTTTGGAAGCTTGGCAACCCCTTTCAATGAAAGTGATTCTCGTCAGTCTCTGCTTGGGGCTACTTCCATAGGACACAAACCATAGCCATAGAACTTAGAACTACATTATTGTGCCAAGTTTCAAAGAGCTAGCACAATCCGTGTTTGTTTTAGAGTTCCATCTACATGTATCCATATAGGAGAAAACAGAGTGAAACCTAAACATGAAAACGGTTACTGCAAAGGAACGGTTTAACCTAGAAGAACGAAATTTGGAGAGCCAAGTGCGATTGGTGTACTGATCATTAAATGGAAGTATCATCAAGATTGGGTGAAAAAATGATTGCTGAGATTTCAGGAAACTCGTAGTTTTTTGGAAGCTTGGCAACCCCTTTGAATGAAAGTGATTCTCGTCAGTCTCTGCTTGGGGCTACTTCCATAGGACACAAACCATGGCGATAGAACTTGGAACTACATTATTGTGCCACGTTTCAAAGAGCTAGCACAAACCGTGTTTGATTTAGAGTTCCAACTACATGTATCCATATAGGAGAAAACAGAGTGAAACCTAAACATGAAAACGGTTACTGCAAAGGAACGGTTTAACCTAGAAGAACGAAATTTGGTCAGCCAAGTCTGACTGGTGTCCTGATCCTTACCTACAAGTATCATCAAGATTTTGTGAAAAAATGTTTGCTGAGATTTCAGGAAACTCGTAGTTTTTTGGAAGCTTGGCAACCCCTTTCAATGAAAGTGATTCTCGTCAGTCTCTGCTTGGGGCTACTTCAATAGGACACAAACCGTAGCGATAGAACTTGGAAATACATTATTGTGCCAAGTTTCAATTAGAGTTCCAACTACATGTATCCATATAGGAGAAAACAGAGTGAAACCTAAACATGAAAACGGTTACTGCAAAGGAACGGTTTAACCTAGAAGAACGAAATTTGGTCAGCCAAGTGGGACTGGTGTCCTGATCCTTACCTGTAAGTATCATCAAGATTGGGTGAAAAAATGTTTGCTGAGATTTCAGGAAACTTGTATTTTTTTGGAAGCCTGGCAACCACTTTCAATGAAAGTGATTCTCGTCAGTCTCTGCTTGGGGCTACTTCCATAGGACACAAACCATAATCATAGAACTTGGAACTACATTATTGTGCCAAGTTTCAAAGAGCTAGCACAAACCGTGTTTGATTTAGAGTTCCAACTACATGTATCCATATAGGAGAAAACAGAGTGAAACCTAAACATGTAAACGGTTACTGCAAAGGAACGGTTTAACCTAGAAAAACGAAATTTGGGGAGCCAAGTGGGACTAGTGTACTGATCATAACCTGCAAGTATCATCAAGATTGGTTGAAAAAATGTTTGCTGAGAATTCAGGAAACTCGTAGTTTTTTGGAAGCTTCGCAACCCCTTTCAATGAAAGGGATTCTCGTCAGTCTCTGCTTGGGGCTACTTCCATAGGACACAAACCATAGCCATAGAACTTAGAACTACATTATGGTGCCAAGTTTCAAAGAGCTAGCACAAACCACGTTTGATTTAGAGTTCCAATTACATGTATCCATATAGGAGAAAACAGAGTGAAACATAAACATGTAAACGGTTACTGCAAAGGAACGTTTTAACCTAGAAGAACGAAATTTGGTGAGCCTAGTGGGATTGGTGTACTGATCATTAAATGGAAGTATCATCAAGATTGGGTGAAAAAATGTTTGCTGAGATTTCAGGAATTCGTAGTTTTTTGGAAGCTTGGCAACCCCTTTCAATGAAAGTGATTCTCGTCAGTCTCTGCTTGGGGCTACTTCCATAGGACACAAACCATAGCCATAGAACTTAGAACTACATTATTGTGCCAAGTTTCAAAGAGCTAGCACAATCCGTGTTTGTTTTAGAGTTCCATCTACATGTATCCATATAGGAGAAAACAGAGTGAAACCTAAACATGAAAACGGTTACTGCAAAGGAACGGTTTAACCTAGAAGAACGAAATTTGGTGAGCCATGTGGGACTGGTGTACGGATCATTACCAGCAAGTATCATCAAGATTGGGTGAAAAAATGTTTGCTGAGATTTTGGAAACTCGTACTTTTTTGGAAGCTTGGCAACCCCTTTCAATGAAAGTGATTCTCGTCAGTCTCTGCTTGGGGCTACTTCCATAGGACACAAACCATGGCGATACAACTTGGAACTACATTATTGTGCCAAGTTTCAAAGAGCTAGCACAAACCGTGTTTGATTTAGAGTTCCAACTACATGTATCCATATAGGAGAAAACAGAGTGAAACCTAAACATGAAAACGGTTACTGCAAAGGAACGGTTTAACATAGAAGAACGAAATTTCGTGAGCCAAATGGGAATGGTGTACTGATCAGTAAGTGGAAGTATCATCAAGATTGGGTGAAAAAATGATTGCTGAGATTTCAGAAAACTCGAAGTTTTTTGGAAGCTTGGCAACCCCTTTCAATGAAAGTGATTCTCATCAGTCTCTGCTTGGGGCTACTTCCATAGGACACAAACCATAGCCATAGAACTTGGAACTACATTATGGTGCCAAGTTTCAAACAGCTAGCACAAACCGTGTTTGATTTAGAGTTCCAACTACATGTATCCATATAGGAGAAAACAGAGTGAAACCTAAACATGAAAACGGTTACTGCAAAGGAACGGTTTAACCTAGAAGAACGAAATTTGGTCAGCCAATTCTGACTGGTGTCCTGATCCTTACCTGCAAGTATCATCAAGATTGGGTGAAAAAATGTTTGCTGAGATTTCAGGAAACTCGTAGTTTTTTGGAAGTTTTGCAAGCCATTTCAATGAAAGTGATTCTCGTCAGTCTCTGCTTGGGGCTACTTCCATAGGACACAAACCATAGCCATAGAACTTGGAACTACATTATTGTGCCAAGTTTCAAAGAGCTAGCACAAACCGTGTTTGATTTAGAGTTCCAACTACATGTATCCGTATAGGAGAAAACAGAGTGAAACCTAAACATGAAAAAGGTTACTGCAATGGAACGGTTTAACCTAGAAGAACGAAATTTGCTCACCCAAGTCTGACTGGTGTCCTGATCCTTACCTGCAAGTATCATCAAGATTATGTGAAAAAATGTATGCTGAGATTTCAGGAAACTCGTAGTTTTTTGGAAGCTTGGCAACCCCTTTCAATGAAAGTGATTCTCGTCAGTCTCTGCTTGGGGCTACTTCAATAGGATGCAAACCATAGCGATAGAACTTGGAAATACATTATTGTGCCAAGTTTCAATTAGAGTTCCAACTACATGTATCCATATAGGAGAAAACAGAGTGAATCCTAAACATGAAAACGGTTACTGAAAGGAACGGTTTAACCTAGAAGAACGATATTTGGTGAGCCAAGTGGGATTGGTGTACTGGTCATTACCTGCAAGAACCATCACGATTGGGTGAAAAAATGATTGCTGAGATTTCATGAAACTCGTAGTTTTTTGGAAGTTTGGCAACCCTTTTCAATGAAAGTGATTCTCGTCAGTCTCTGCCTGGGGCTACTTCCATAGGACACAAACCATAGCCATAGAACTTGGAACTACATTATTGTGCCAAGTTTCAAAGAGCTAGCACAAACCGTGTTTGATTTCGAGTTCCAACTACATGTATCCATATAGGAGAAAACAGAGTGAAACCTAAACATGAAAACGGTTACTTCAAAGGAACGGTTTAACCTAGAAGAACGAAATTTGCTGAGCCAAGTGGGACTGGTGTACTGATCATTACCTGCAAGTATCATGAAGATTAGGTGAAAAAATGATTGCTGAGATTTCAGGAAACTCGTAGTTTTTTGGAAGCTTGGCAACCCCTTTCAATGAAAGTGATTCTCGTCAGTCTCTGCTTGGGGCTACTTCCATAGGACACAAACCATAGCCATAGAACATGGAACTACATTATTGTGCCAAGTTTCAAAGAGCTAGCAAAAACCGTGTATGATTTAGAGTTCCAACTACATGTATTCATATAGGAGAAAACAGAGTGAAACCTAAACATGAAAACGGTTACTGCCAAGGAACGGTTTAACCTAGAAGAACGAAATTTGGAGAGCCAAGTGCGATTGGTGTCCTGAACATTAAATGGAAGTATCATCAAGATTGGGTGAAAAAATGATTGCTGAGATTTCAGGAAACTCGTAGTTTTTTGGAAGCTTGGCAACCCCTTTCAATGAAAGTGATTCTCGTCAGTCTCTGCTTGGGGCTACTTCCATAGGACACAAACCATGGCGATAGAACTTGGAACTACATTATTGTGCCAAGTTTCAAAGAGCTAGCACAAACCGTGTTTGATTTAGAGTTCCAACTACATATATCCATATAGGAGAAAACAGAGTGAAACCAAAAACATGAAAACGGTTACTGCAAAGGAACGGTTTAACATAGAAGAACGAAATTTGGTGAGCCAAATGGGATTCGTGTACTGATCATTAAGTGGAAGTATCATCAAGATTGGGTTAAAAAAATGATTGCTGAGATTTCAGGAAACTCGAAGTTTTTTGGAAGCTTGGCAACCCCTTTCAATCAAAGTGATTCTCATCAGTCTCTGCTTGGGGCTACTTCCATAGGACACAAACCATAGCCATAGAACTTGGAACTACATTATGGTGCCAAGTTTCAAAGAGCTAGCACAAACCGTGTTTGATTTAGAGTTCCAACTACATGTATCCATATAGGAGAAAACAGAGTGAAACCTAAACATGAAAACGGTTTCTGCAAAGGAACGGATTAACCTAGAAGAACGAAATTTGGTCAGCCAAGTCTGACTGGTGTCCTGATCCTTACCTGCAAGTATCATCAAGGTTATGTGAAAAAATGTTTGCTGAGATTTCAGGAAACTCGTAGTTTTTTGGAAGCTTGGCAACCCCTTTCAATGAAAGTGATTCTCGTCAGTCTCTGCTTGGGGCTACTTCCATAGGACACAAACCATAGCGATAGAACTTGGAACTAAATTATTGTGCCAAGTTTCAAAGAGCTAACACAAACCGTGTTTGATTTCGAGTTCCAACTACATGTATCCATATAGGAGAAAACAGAGTGAAACCTAAACATGAAAACGGTTACTGCAAAGGAACGGTTTAACCTAGAAGAACGATATTTGGTGAGCCAAGTGGGACTGGTGTACTGATCATTACCTGCAAGTATCATCAAGATTGGGTGAAAAAATGTTTGCTGATATTTCAGGAAATTCGTACTTTTTTGGAAGCTTGGCAACCCCTTTCAATGAAAGTGATTCTCGTCAGTCTCTGCTTGGGGCTACTTCCATAGGACACAAACCATAGCCATAGAACTTGGAACTACATTATTGTGCCAAGTTTCAAAGAGCTAGCACAAACCGTGTTTGATTTCGAGTTCCAACTACATGTATCCATATAGGAGAAAACAGAGTGAAACCTAAACATGAAAACGGTTACTGCAAAGGAACGGTTTAACCTAGAAGAACGAAATTTCGGGCGCCAAGTGTGACTAGTGTACTGATCATTACCTGCAAGTATCATCAAGATTGGGTGAAAAAATGTTTGCTGAGAATTCAGGAAACTCGTAATTTTTTGGAAGCTTGGCAAGCCATTTCAATCAAAGTGATTCTCGTCAGTCTCTGCTTGGGGCTACTTCCATAGGACACAAACCATAGCCATAGAACTTGGAACTACATTATTGTGCCAAGTTTCAAAGAGCTAGCACAAACCGTGTTTGATTTAGAGTTCCAACAACATGTACCAATATAGGAGAAAACAGAGTGAAACCTAAACATGAAAATGGTTACTGCAAAGGAACGGTTTAACCTAGAAGAACGAAATTTGGTGAGCCAAGTGGGACTGGTGTACTGATCATTACCTGCAAGTATCATCACGATTGGGTGAAAAAATGTTTGCTGAGATTTCAGGAAACTCGTAGTTTTTTGGAAGCTTGGCAACCCCTTTCAATGAAAGTGATTCTCGTCAGTCTCTGCTTGGGGCTACTTCCATAGGACAAAAATCATAGCCATAGAACTTGGAACTGCATTATTGTGCCAAGTTTCAAAGAGCTAGCACAAACCGTGTTTGATTTAGAGTTCCAAATACATGTATCCATATAGGAGAAAACAGAGTGAAACCTAAACATGAAAACGGTTACTGCAAAGGAACGGTTTAACCTAGAAGAACGAAATTTGGTGATACAAATGGGATTGGTGTACTGATCATTAAGTGGAAGTATCATCAAGATTGGGTGAAAAAATGTTTGCTGAGAATTCAGGAAACTCGTAGTTTTTTGGAAGCTTGGCAACCCCTTTCAATGAAAGTGATTCTCGTCAGTCTCTGCTTGGGGCTACTTCCATAGGACACAAACCATAGCCATAGAACTTGGAACTACATTACTGTGCCAAGTTTCAAAGAGCTGGCACAAACAGTGTTTGATTTAGAGTTCCAACTACATGTATCCATATAGGAGAAAACAGAGTGAAACCTAAACATGAAAACGGTTACTGCAAAGGAACCGTGTAACCTAGAAGAACGAAATTTGGAGAGCCAAGTGCGATTGGTGTACTGATCATTAAATGGAAGTATCATCAAGATTGGGTGAAAAAATGATTGCTGTGATTTCAGGAAACTCGTAGTTTTTTGGAAGCTTGGCAACCCCTTTCAATGAAAGTGATTCTCGTCAGTCTCTGCTTGGGGCTACTTCCATAGGACACAAACCATAGCCATAGAACATGGAACTACATTATTCTGCCAAGTTTCAAAGAGCTAGCAAAAACCGTGTATGATTTAGAGTTCCAACTACATGTATTCATATAGGAGAAAACAGAGTGAAACCTAAACATGAAAACGGTTACTGCAAAGGAACGGTTTAACCTAGAAGAACGAAATTTGGAGAGCCAAGTGCGATTGGTGTCCTGAACATTAAATGGAAGTATCATCAAGATTGGGTGAAAAAATGATTGCTGAGATTTCAGGAAACTCGTAGTTTTTTGGAAGCTTGGCAACCCCTTTCAATGAAAGTGATTCTCGTCAGTCTCTGCTTGGGGCTACTTCCATAGGTCAGAAACCATGGCGATAGAACTTGGAACTACATTATTGTGCCAAGTTTCATAGAGCTAGCACAAACCGTGTTTGATTTAGAGTTCCAACTACATGTATCCATATAGGAGAAAACAGAGTGAAACCAAAAACATGAAAACCGTTACTGCAAAGGAACGGTTTAACATAGAAGAACGAAATTTGGTGAGCCAAATGGGATTGGTGTACTGATCATTAAGTGGAAGTATCATCAAGATTGGGTTAAAAAAATGATTGCTGAGATTTCAGGAAACTCGAAGTTTTTTGGAAGTTTGGCAACCCCTTTCAATCAAAGTGATTCTCATCAGTCTCTGCTTGGGGCTACTTCCATAGGACACAAACCATAGCCATAGAACTTGGAACTACATTATGGTGCCAAGTTTCAAAGAGCTAGCACAAACCGTGTTTGATTTAGAGTTCCAACTACATGTATCCATATAGGAGAAAACAGAGTGAAACCTAAACATGAAAACGGTTTCTGCAAAGGAACGGATTAACCTAGAAGAACGAAATTTGGTCAGCCAAGTCTGACTGGTGTCCTGATCCTTACCTGCAAGTATCATCAAGATTATGTGAAAAAATGTTTGCTGAGATTTCAGGAAACTCGTAGTTTTTTGGAAGCTTGGCAACCCCTTTCAATGAAAGTGATTCTCGTCAGTCTCTGCTTGGGGCTACTTCCATAGGACACAAACCATAGCCATAGAACTTGGAACTACATTATTGTGCCAAGTTTCAAAGAGCTAGCACAAACCGTGTTTGATTTCGAGTTCCAACTACATGTATCCATATAGGAGAAAACAGAGTGAAACCTAAACATGAAAACGGTTACTGCAAAGGAACGGTTTAACCTAGAAGAACGAAATTTCGGGAGCCAAGTGTGACTAGTGTACTGATCATTACCTGCAAGTATCATCAAGATTGGGTGAAAAAATGTTTGCTGAGAATTCAGGAAACTCGTAGTTTTTTGGAAGCTTGGCAAGCCATTTCAATGAAAGTGATTCTCGTCAGTCTCTGCTTGGGGCTACTTCTATAGGACACAAACCATAGCCATAGAACTTGGAACTACATTATTGTGCCAAGTTTCAAAGAGCTAGCACAAACCGTGTTTGATTTAGAGTTCCAACAACATGTACCAATATAGGAGAAAACAGAGTGAAACCTAAACATGAAAATGGTTACTGCAAAGGAACGGTTTAACCTAGAAGAACGAAATTTGGTGAGCCAAGTGGGACTGGTGTACTGATCATTACCTGCAAGTATCATCACGATTGGGTGAAAAAATGTTTGCTGAGATTTCAGGAAACTCGTAGTTTTTTGGAAGCTTGGCAACCCCTTTCAATGAAAGTGATTCTCGTCAGTCTCTGCTTGGGGCTACTTCCATAGGACAAAAATCATAGCCATAGAACTTGGAACTGCATTATTGTGCCATGTTTCAAAGAGCTAGCACAAACCGTGTTTGATTTAGAGTTCCAACTACATGTATCCATATAGGAGAAAACAGAGTGAAACCTAAACATGAAAACGGTTACTGCAAAGGAACGGTTTAACCTAGAAGAACGAAATTTGGTGATACAAATGGGATTGGTGTACTGATCATTAAGTGGAAGTATCATCAAGATTGGGTGAAAAAATGTTTGCTGAGAATTCAGGAAACTCGTAGTTTTTGGAAGCTTGGCACCCCTTTCAATGAAAGTGATTCTCGTCAGTCTCTGCTTGGGGCTACTTCCATAGGACACAAACCATAGCCATAGAACTTGGAACTACATTATTGTGCCAAGTTTCAAAGAGCTGGCACAAACAGTGTTTGATTTAGAGTTCCAACTACATGTATCCATATAGGAGAAAACAGAGTGAAACCTAAACATGAAAACGGTTACTGCAAAGGAACCGTGTAACCTAGAAGAACGAAATTTGGAGAGCCAAGTGCGATTGGTGTACTGATCATTAAATGGAAGTATCATCAAGATTGGGTGAAAAAATGATTGCTGTGATTTCAGGAAACTCGTAGTTTTTTGGAAGCTTGGCAACCCCTTTCAATGAAAGTGATTCTCGTCAGTCTCTGCTTGGGGCTACTTCCATAGGACACAAACCATCGCGATAGAACATGGAACTACATTATTTTGCCAAGTTTCAACGAGCTAGCACAAACATGTTTGATTTAGAGTTCCAACTACATGTATCCATATAGGAGAAAACAGAGTGAAACCTAAACATGAAACGGTTACTGCAAAGGAACGGTTTAACCTAGAAGATCGAAATTCAGTGAGCCAAGTGTGACTGGTGTACTGATCATTACCTGCAAGTATCATCAAGATTGGGTGAAAAAATGTTTGCTGAGATTTCAGGAAACTCGTAGGTTTTGGTAGCTTGGCAACCCCTTCAATGAAAGTGATTCTCATCAGTCTCTACTTGGGGCTACTTCCATAGGACACAAACCATAGCCATAGAACTTGGAACTACTTATTGTGCCAAGTTTCAAAGAGCTAGCAAAACCGTGTTTGATTTAGAGTTCCAACTACATGTATCCATATAGGAGAAAACAGAGTGAAACCTAAACATGAAAAAGGTTACTGCAAAGGAACGGTTTAACCTAGAAGAACGAAATTTGGTCAGCCAAGTTGGACTGGTGTCCTGATCCTTACCTGCAAGTATCATCAAGATTGGGTGAAAAAATGTTTGCTGAGATTTCAGGAAAATCGCAGTTTTTTTGGAAGCTTGGCAAACCCCTTCAATGAAAGTGATTCTCGTCAGTCTCTGCTTGGGGCTACTTCCATAGAACACAAACCATAATCATAGAACTTGGAACTACATTATTGTGCAAAGTTTCAAAGAGGTAGCACAAACCGTGTTTGATTTAGAGTTCCAACTCCATGTATCCATATAGGAGAAAACAGAGTGAAACCTAAACATGAAAACGGTTACTGCAAAGGAACGGTTTAACCTAGAATAACGAAATTTGGGGAGCCAAGTGGGACTAGTGTACTGATCATTACCTGCAAGTATCATCAAGATTGGGTGAAAAAATGTTTGCTGAGCATTCAGGAAACTCGTAGTTTTTGGGAAGCTTGGCAAACCCTTTCAATGAAAGTGATTCTCGTCAGTCTCTGCTTGGGGCTACTTCATAGGACACAAACCATCGCCATAGAACTTGGAACTACATTATTGTGCCAAGTTTCAAAGAGCTAGCACAAACCGTGTTTGATTTAGAGTTCCAACTACATGTATCCATATAGGAGAAATCAGAGTGAAACCTAAACATGAAAACGGTTACTGCAAAGGAACGGTTTAACCTAGAAGAACGAAATTTGGTGAGCCTAGTGGGATTTGTGTACTGATCATTAAATGGAAGTATCATCAAGATTGGGTGAAAAAATGTTTGCTGAGATTTCAGGAAACTCGTAGTTTTTTGGAAGCTTGGCAACCCCTTTCAATGAAAGTGATTCTCGTCAGTCTCTGCTTGGGGCTACTTCCATAGGACACAAACCATGGCGATACAACTTGGAACTACATTATTGTGCCAAGTTTCAAAGAGCTAGCACAAACCGTGTTTGATTTAGAGTTCCAACTACATGTATCCATATAGGAGAAAACAGAGTGAAACCTAAACATGAAAACGGTTACTGCAAAGGAACGGTTTAACATAGAAGAACGAAATTTCGTGAGCCAAATGGGAATGGTGTACTGATCAGTAAGTGGAAGTATCATCAAGATTGGGTGAAAAAATGATTGCTGAGATTTCAGGAAACTCGAAGTTTTTTGGAAGCTTGGCAACCCCTTTCAATGAAAGTGATTCTCATCAGTCTCTGCTTGGGGCTACTTCCATAGGACACAAACCATAGCCATAGAACTTGGAACTACATTATGGTGCCAAGTTTCAAACAGCTAGCACAAACCGTGTTTGATTTAGAGTTCCAACTACATGTATCCATATAGGAGAAAACAGAGTGAAACCTAAACATGAAAACGGTTACTGCAAAGGAACGGTTTAACCTAGAAGAACGAAATTTGTCAGCCAATTCTGACTGGTGTCCTGATCCTTACCTGCAAGTATCATCAAGATTGGGTGAAAAAATGTTTGCTGAGATTTCAGGAAACTCGTAGTTTTTTTGGAAGCTTGGCAACCCCTTTCAATGAAAGTGATTCTCGTCAGTCTCTGCTTGGGGCTACTTCCATAGGACACAAACATAGCCATAGAACTTGGAACTACATTATTGTGCCAAGTTTGAAAGAGCTAGCACAAACCGTGTTTGATTAGAGTTCCAACTACATGTATCCATATAGGAGAAAACAGAGTGAAACCTAAACATGAAAACGGTTACTGCAAAGGAACGGTTTAACCTAGAAGATCGAAATTCTGTGAGATAAGTGTGACTGGTGTACTGATCATTACCTGCAAGTATCATCAAGATTGGGTGAAAAAATGTTTGCTGAGATTTCAGGAAAACTCGTAGGTTTTGGTAGCTTGGCAACCCCTTTCAATGAAAGTGATTCTCATCAGTCTCTGCTTGGGGCTACTTCCATAGGACACAAACCATAGCCATAGAACATGGAACTACATTATTGTGCCAAGTTTCAAAGAGCTAGCAAAAACCGTGTATGATTTAGAGTTCCAACTACATGTATTCATATAGGAGAAAACAGAGTGAAACCTAAACATGAAAACGGTTACTGCAAAGGAACGGTTTAACCTAGAAGAACGAAATTTGGAGAGCCAAGTGCGATTGGTGTCCTGAACATTAAATGGAAGTATCATCAAGATTGGGTGAAAAAATGATTGCTGAGATTTCAGGAAACTCGTAGTTTTTTGGAAGCTTGGCAACCCCTTTCAATGAAAGTGATTCTCGTCAGTCTCTGCTTGGGGCTACTTCCATAGGACACAAACCATGGCGATAGAACTTGGAACTACATTATTGTGCCAAGTTTCAAAGAGCTAGCACAAACCGTGTTTGATTTAGAGTTCCAACTACATGTATCCATATAGGAGAAAACAGAGTGAAACCAAAAACATGAAAACGGTTACTGCAAAGGAACGGTTTAACATAGAAGAACGAAATTTGGTGAGCCAAATGGGATTGGTGTACTGATCATTAAGTGGAAGTATCATCAAGATTGGGTTAAAAAAATGATTGCTGAGATTTCAGGAAACTCGAAGTTTTTTGGAAGCTTGGCAACCCCTTTCAATCAAAGTGATTCTCATCAGTCTCTGCTTGGGGCTACTTCCATAGGACACAAACCATAGCCATAGAACTTGGAACTACATTATGGTGCCAAGTTTCAAAGAGCTAGCACAAACAGTGTTTGATTTAGAGTTCCAACTACATGTATCCATATAGGAGAAAACAGAGTGAAACCTAAACATGAAAACGGTTTCTGCAAAGGAACGGATTAACCTAGAAGAACGAAATTTGGTCAGCCAAGTCTGACTGGTGTCCTGATCCTTACCTGCAAGTATCATCAAGATTATGTGAAAAAATGTTTGCTGAGATTTCAGGAAACTCGTAGTTTTTTGGAAGCTTGGCAACCCCTTTCAATGAAAGTGATTCTCGTCAGTCTCTGCTTGGGGCTACTTCCATAGGACACAAACCATAGCGATAGAACTTGGAACTACATTATTGTGCCAAGTTTCAAAGAGCTAACACAAACCGTGTTTGATTTCGAGTTCCAACTACATGTATCCATATACGAGAAAACAGAGTGAAACCTAAACATGAAAACGGATACTGCAAAGGAACGGTTTAACCTAGAAGAACGAAATTTGGTGAGCCAAGTGGGACTGGTGTACTGATCATTACCTGCAAGTATCATCAAGATTGGGTGAAAAAATGTTTGCTGATATTTCAGGAAATTCGTACTTTTTTGGAAGCTTGGCAACCCCTTTCAATGAAAGTGATTCTCGTCAGTCTCTGCTTGGGGCTACTTCCATAGGACACAAACCATAGCCATAGAACTTGGAACTACATTATTGTGCCAAGTTTCAAAGAGCTAGCACAAACCGTGTTTGATTTCGAGTTCCAACTACATGTATCCATATAGGAGAAAACAGAGTGAAACCTAAACATGAAAACGGTTACTGCAAAGGAACGGTTTAACCTAGAAGAACGAAATTTCGGGAGCCAAGTGTGACTAGTGTACTGATCATTACCTGCAAGTATCATCAGGATTGGGTGAAAAAATGTTTGCTGAGAATTCAGGAAACTCGTAGTTTTTTGGAAGCTTGGCAAGCCATTTCAATGAAAGTGATTCTCGTCAGTCTCTGCTTGGGGCTACTTCCATAGGACACAAACCATAGCCATAGAACTTGGAACTACATTATTGTGCCAAGTTTCAAAGAGCTAGCACAAACCGTGTTTGATTTAGAGTTCCAACAACATGTACCAATATAGGAGAAAACAGAGTGAAACCTAAACATGAAAATGGTTACTGCAAAGGAACGGTTTAACCTAGAAGAACGAAATTTGGTGAGCCAAGTGGGACTGGTGTACTGATCATTACCTGCAAGTATCATCACGATTGGGTGAAAAAATGTTTCCTGAGATTTCAGGAAACTCGTAGTTTTTTTGAAGCTTGGCAACCCCTTTCAATGAAAGTGATTCTCGTCAGTCTCTGCTTGGGGCTACTTCCATAGGACAAAAATCATAGCCATAGAACTTGGAACTGCATTATTGTGCCATGTTTCAAAGAGCTAGCACAAACCGTGTTTGATTTAGAGTTCCAACTACATGTATCCATATAGGAGAAAACAGAGTGAAACCTAAACATGAAAACGGTTACTGCAAAGGAACGGTTTAACCTAGAAGAACGAAATTTGGTGATACAAATGGGATTGGTGTACTGATCATTAAGTGGAAGTATCATCAAGATTGGGTGAAAAAATGTTTGCTGAGAATTCAGGAAACTCGTAGTTTTTTGGAAGCTTGGCAACCCCTTTCAATGAAAGTGATTCTCGTCAGTCTCTGCTTGGGGCTACTTCCATAGGACACAAACCATAGCCATAGAACTTGGAATTATATTATTGTGCCAAGTTTCAAAGAGCTGGCACAAACAGTGTTTGATTTAGAGTTCCAACTACATGTATCCATATAGGAGAAAACAGAGTGAAACCTAAACATGAAAACGGTTACTGCAAAGGAACCGTGTAACCTAGAAGAACGAAATTTGGAGAGCCAAGTGCGATTGGTGTACTGATCATTAAATGGAAGTATCATCAAGATTGGGTGAAAAAATGTTTGCTGTGATTTCGGGAAACTCGTAGTTTTTTGGAAGCTTGGCAACCCCTTTCAATGAAAGTGATTCTCGTCAGTCTCTGCTTGGGGCTACTTCCATAGGACACAAACCATCGCGATAGAACATGGAACTACATTATTTTGCCAAGTTTCAACGAGCTAGCACAAACCGTGTTTGATTTCGAGTTCCAACTACATGTATCCATATAGGAGAAAACAGAGTGAAACCTAAACATGAAAACGGTTACTGCAAAGGAACGGTTTAACCTAGAAGAACGAAATTTGGTGAGCCAAATGGGACTTGTGTACTGATCATTAAGTGGAAGTATCATCAAGATTGGGTGAAAAAATGATTGCTGAGATTTCAGGAAACTCGTAGTTTTTTGGAAGCTTGGCAACCCCTTTCAATGAAAGGGATTCTCGTCAGTCTCTGCTTGGGGCTACTTCCATAGGACACAAACCATAGCCATAGAACTTGGAACTACATTATTGTGCCACGTTTCAAAGAGGTAGCACAAACCGTGTTTGATTTACATTTCCAACTAAATGTATCCATATTGGAGAAAACAGACTGAAACCTAAACATGAAAACGGTTACTGCAAAGGAACGGTTTAACCTAGAAGAACGAAATTTGGTGAGCCAAATGGGACTTGTGTACTGATCATTAAGTGGAAGTATCATCAAGATTGGGTGAAAAAATGATTGCTGAGATTTCAGGAAACTCGTAGTTTTTTGGAAACTTGGCAACGCCTTTCAATGAAAATGATTCTCCTCATTCTCTCCTTGGGGCTACTTCCATAGGACACAAACCATAGCCATAGAACTTGGAACTACATTATTGTGCCAAGTTTCAAAGAGCTAGCACAAACCGTGTTTGATTTAGATTTCCAACTACATGTATCCATATAGGAGAAATCAGAGTGAAACCTAAACATGAAAACGGTTACTGCAAAGGAATGGTTTAACCTAGAAGAACGAAATTTGGTGAGCCTAGTGGGATTTGTGTACTGATCATTAAATGGAAGTATCATCAAGATTGGGTGAAAAATAGTTTGCTGAGAATTCAGGAAACTCGTAGTTTTTTGGACGCTTGGCAACCCCTTTCAATGAAAGTGATTCTCGTCAGTCTCTGCTTGGGGCTACTTCCATAGGACACAAACCATAGCCATAGAACTTGGAACTACATTATGGTGCCAAGATTCAAAGAGCTAGCACAAACCACGTTTGATTTAGCGTTCCAACTACATGTATCCATATATGAGAAAACAGAGTGAAACCTAAACATGTAAACGGTTACTGCAAAGGAACGGTTTAACCTAGAAGAACGAGGTTTGGTGAGCCTAGTGGGATTGGTGTACTGATCATTAAATGGAAGTATCATCAAGATTGGGTGAAAAAATGTTTGCTGAGATTTCAGGAAACTCGTAGTTTTTTGGAAGCTTGGCAACCCCTTTCAATGAAAGTGATTCTCGTCAGTCTCTGTTTGGGGCTACTTCAATAGGACACAAACCATAGCGATAGAACTTGGAAATACATTATTGTGCCAAGTTTCAATTAGAGTTCCAACTACATGTATCCATATAGGAGAAAACAGAGTGAATCCTAAACATGAAAACGGTTACTGAAAGGAATGGTTTAACCTAGAAGAACGATATTTGGTGAGCCAAGTGTGATTGGTGTACTGGTCATTACCTGCAAGAACCATCACGATTGGGTGAAAAAATGATTGCTGAGATTTCAGGAAACTCGTAGTTTTTTGGAAGCTTGGCAACCCCTTTCAAGGAAAGTGATTCTCGTCAGTCTCTGCTTGGGGCTACTTCCATAGGACACAAACCATAGCCATAGAACTTGGAACTACATTATTGTGCCAAGTTTCAAAGAGCTAGCACAAACCGTGTTTGATTTCGAGTTCCAACTACATGTATCCATATAGGAGAAAACAGAGTGAAACCTAAACATGAAAATGGATACTGCAAAGGAACGGTTTAACCTAGAAGAACGAAATTTGGTGAGCCAAGTGGGACTGGTGTACTGATCATTACCTGCAAGTATCATAAAGATTGGGTGAAAAAATGTTTGCTGAGATTTCAGGAAAATCGTACTTTTTTGGAAGCTTGGAAACCCCTTTCAATGAAAGTGATTCTCGTCAGTCTCTGCTTGGGGCTACTTCCATAGGACACAAACCATAGCCATAGAACTTGAAACTACATTATTGTGCCAAGTTTCAAAGAGCTAGCACAAACCGTGTTTGATTTCGAGTTCCACCTACATGTATCCATATAGGAGAAAACAGAGTGAAACCTAAACATGAAAACGGTTACTGCAAAGGAACGGTTTAACCTAGAAGAACGAAATTTGGGGAGCCAAGTGTGACTAGTGTACTGATCATTACCTGCAAGTATCATCAAGATTGGGTGAAAAAATGTTTGCTGAGAATTCAGGAAACTCGTAGTTGTTTGGAAGCTTGGCAACCCCTTTCAATGAAAGTGATTCTCGTCAGTCTCTGCTTGGGGCTACTTCCATAGGACACAAACCATCGCAATAGAACATGGAACTACATTATTGTGCCAAGTTTCAACGAGCTAGCAGAAACCGTGTTTGATTTAGAGTTCCAACTACATGTATCCATATAGGAGAAAACAGAGTGAAACCTAAACATGAAAACGGTTACTGCAAAGGAACGGTTTAACCTAGAAGATCGAAATTCAGTGAGCCAAGTGTGACTGGTGTACTGATCATTACCTGCAAGTATCATCAAGATTGGGTGAAAAAATGTTTGCTGAGATTTCAGGAAACTCGTAGGTTTTGGTAGCTTGGCAACCCCTTTCAATGAAAGTGATTCTCATCAGTCTCTGCTTGGGGCTACTTCCATAGGACACAAACCATAGCCATAGAACTTGGAACTACATTATTGTGCCAAGTTTCAAAGAGCTAGCACAAACCGTGTTTGATTTAGAGTTCCAACTACATGTATCCATATAGGAGAAAACAGAGTGAAACCTAAACATGAAAAAGGTTACTGCAAAGGAACGGTTTAACCTAGAAGAACGAAATTTGGTCAGCCAAGTGGGACTGGTGTCCTGATCCTTACCTGCAAGTATCATCAAGATTGGGTGAAAAAATGTTTGCTGAGATTTCAGGAAACTCGTAGTTTTTTGGAAGCTTGGCAACCCCTTTCAATGAAAGTGATTCTCGTCAGTCTCTGCTTGGGGCTACTTCCATAGGACACAAACCATAATCATAGAACTTGGAACTACATTATTGTGCAAAGTTTCAAAGAGGTAGCACAAACCGTGTTTGATTTAGAGTTCAAACTCCATGTATCCATATAGGAGAAAACAGAGTGAAACCTAAACATGAAAACGGTTACTGCAAAGGAACGGTTTAACCTAGAAGATCGAAATTCAGTGAGCCAAGTGTGACTGGTGTACTGATCATTACCTGCAAGTATCATCAAGATTGGGTGAAAAAATGTTTGCTGAGATTTCAGGAAACTCGTAGGTTCTGGTAGCTATGCAACCCCTTTCAATTAAAGAGATTCTCATCAGTCTCTGCTTGGGGCTACTTCCATAGGACACAAACCATAGCCATAGTACTTGGAACTACATTATTGTGCCAAGTTTCAAAGAGCTAGCAAAAACCGTGTTTGATTTAGAGTTCCAACTACATGTATCCATATAGGAGAAAGCAGAGTGAAACCTAAACATGAAAAAGGTTACTGCAAAGGAACGGTTTAACCTAGAAGAACGAAATTTGGTCAGCCAAGTGGGACTGGTGTCCTGATCCTTACCTGCAAGTATCATCAAGATTGGGTGAAAAAATGTTTGCTGAGATTTCAGGAAACTCGTAGTTTTTTGGAAGCTTGGCAACCCCTTTCAATGAAAGTGATTCTCGTCAGTCTCTGCTTGGGGCTACTTCCATAGAACACAAACCATAATCATAGAACTTGGAACTACATTATTGTGCAAAGTTTCAAAGAGGTAGCACAAACCGTGTTTGATTTAGAGTTCCAACTCCATGTATCCATATAGGAGAAAACAGAGTGAAACCTAAACATGAAAACGGTGACTGCAAAGGAACGGTTTAACCTAGAATAACGAAATTTGTGGAGCCAAGTGGGACTAGTGTACTGATCATTACCTGCAAGTATCATCAAGATTGGGTGAAAAAATGTTTGCTGAGCATTCAGGAAACTCGTAGTTTTTGGCAAGCTTGGCAAACCCTTTCAATGAAAGTGATTCTCGTCAGTCTCTGCTTGGGGCTACTTCCATAGGACACAAACCATAGCCATAGAACTTGGAACTACATTATTGTGCCAAGTTTCAAAGAGCTAGCACAAACCGTGTTTGATTTCGAGTTCCAACTACGTGTATCCATATAGGAGAAAACAGAGTGAAACCTAAACATGAAAACGGTTACTGCAAAGGAACGGTTTAACCTAGAAGAACGAAATTTGGTGAGCCAAATGGGACTGGTGTACTGATCATTAAGTGGAAGTATCATCAAGATTGGGTGAAAAAATGATTGCTGAGATTTCCGGAAACTCGTAGTTTTTTGGAAGCTTGGCAACCCCTTTCAATGAAAGGGATTCTCGTCAGTCTCTGCTTGGGGCTACTTCCATAGGACACAAACCATAGCCATAGAACTTGGAACTACATTATTGTGCCACGTTTCAAAGAGGTAGCACAAACCGTGTTTGATTTACATTTCCAACTACATGTATCCATATTGGAGAAATCAGAGTGAAACCTAAACATGAAAACGGTTACTGCAAAAGAACGGTTTAACCTATAAGAACGAAATTTGGTGTGCCAAGTGGGACTGGTGTAGTGATCATTAACTGGAAGTATCATCAAGTTTGGGTGAAAAAATATTTGCTGAGATTTCAGGAAACTCGTAGTTTTTTGGAAGCTTGGCAACCCCTTTCATTGAAAGTGATTCTCGTCAGTCTCTGCTTGGGGCTACTTCCATAGGACACAAACCATAACCATAGAACTTGGAACTATATTATTGTGCCAAGTTTCAAAGAGCTAGCACAAACCGTGTTTGATTCAGAGTTCCAAATACATGTATCCATATAGGAGAAAACAGAGTGAAACCTAAACATGAAAACGGTTACTGCAAAGGAACGGTTTAACCTAGAAGAACGAAATTTGGTCAGCCAAGTGGTACTGGTGTCCTGATCCTTACCTGCAAGTATCATCAAGATTGGGTGAAAAAATGTTTGCTGAGATTTCAGGAAACTCGTAGTTTTTTGGAAGCTTGGCAACCCCTTTCAATGAAAGTGATTCTCGTCAGTCTCTGCTTGGGGATACTTCCATAGAACACAAACCATAATCATAGAACTTGGAACTACATTATTGTGCAAAGTTTCAAAGAGGTAGCACAAACCGTGTTTGATTTAGAGTTCCAACTCCATGTATCCATATAGGCGAAAACAGAGTGAAACCTAAACATGAAAACGGTTACTGCAAAGGAACGGTTTAACCTAGAATAACGAAATTTGTGGAGCCAAGTGGGACTAGTGTACTGATCATTACCTGCAAGTATCATCAAGATTGGGTGAAAAAATGTTTGCTGAGCATTCAGGAAACTCGTAGTTTTTGGGAAGCTTGGCAAACCCTTTCAATGAAAGTGATTCTCGTCAGTCTCTGCTTGGGGCTACTTCCATAGGACACAAACCATAGCCATTGAACTTGGAACTACATTATGGTGCCAAGTTTCAAAGAGCTAGCACAAACCGTGTTTGATTTAGAGTTCCAACAACATGTATCCATATAGGAGAAAACACAGTGAAACCTAAACATGAAAACGGTTACTGCAAAGGAACGGTTTAACCTAGAAGAACGAAATTTGGGGAGCCAAGTGGGACTAGTGTACTGATCATTACCTGCAAGTATCATCAAGATTGGGTGAAAAAATGTTTGCTGAGATTTCAGGAAACTTGTATTTTTTTGGAATCTTGGCAACGCCTTTCAATGAAAATGATTCTCGTCAGTCTCTGCTTGGGGCTACTTCCATAGGACACAAACCATAGCCATAGAACTTGGAACTACATTATTGTGCCAAGTTTCAAAGAGCTAGCACAAACCGTGTTTGATTTAGATTTCCAACTACATGTATCCATATAGGAGAAATCAGAGTGAAACCTAAACATGAAAACGGTTACTGCAAAGGAATGGTTTAACCTAGAAGAACGAAATTTGGTGAGCCTAGTGGGATTGGTGTACTGATCATTAAATGGAAGTATCATCAAGATTGGGTGAAAAAAAGTTTGCTGAGATTTCAGGAAACTCGTAGTTTTTTGGAAGCTTGGCAACCCCTTTCAATGAAAGTGATTCTCGTCAGTCTCTGCTTGGGGCTACTTCCATAGGACACAAACCATAGCCATAGAACTTGGAACTACATTATGGTGCCAAGATTCAAAGAGCTAGCACAAACCACGTTTGATTTAGCGTTCCAACTACATGTATCCATATATGAGAAAACAGAGTGAAACCTAAACATGTAAACGGTTACTGCAAAGGAACGGTTTAACCTAGAAGAACGAGGTTTGGTGAGCCTAGTGGGATTGGTGTACTGATCATTAAATGGAAGTATCATCAAGATTGGGTGAAAAAATGATTGCTGAGATTTCCGGAAACTCGTAGTTTTTTGCAAGCTTGGCATCCCCTTTCAATGAAAGGGATTCTCGTCAGTCTCTGCTTGGGGCTACTTCCATAGGACACAAACCATAGCCATAGAACTTGGAACTACATTATTGTGCCACGTTTCAAAGAGGTAGCACAAACCGTGTTTGATTTACATTTCCAACTACATGTATCCATTTTGGAGAAATCAGAGTGAAACCTAAACATGAAAACGGTTACTGCAAAAGAACGGTTTAACCTATAAGAACGAAATTTGGTGTGCCAAGTGGGACTGGTGTACTGATCATTAACTGGAAGTATCATCAAGTTTGGGTGAAAAAATATTTGCTGAGATTTCAGGAAACTCGTAGTTTTTTGGAAGCTTGGCAACCCCTTTCATTGAAAGTGATTCTCGTCAGTCTCTGCTTGGGGCTACTTCCATAGGACACAAACCATAACCATAGAACTTGGAACTATATTATTGTGCCAAGTTTCAAAGAGCTAGCACAAACCGTGTTTGATTCAGAGTTCCAAATACATGTATCCATATAGGAGAAAACAGAGTGAAACCTAAACATGAAAACGGTTACTGCAAAGGAACGGTTTAACCTAGAAGATCGAAATTCGGTGAGCCAAGTGTGACTGGTGTACTGATCATTACATGGAAGTATCATCAAGATTGGGTGAAAAAATGTTCGCTGAGATTTCAGGAAACTCCTAGGTTTTGGTAGCTTGGCAACCCCTTTCAATGAAAGTGATTCTCATCAGTCTCTGCTTGGGGCTACTTCCATAGGACACAAACCATAGCCATAGAACTTGGAACTACATTATTGTGCCAAGTTTCAAAGAGCTAGCAAAAACCGTGTTTGATTTAGAGTTCCAACTACATGTATCCATATAGGAGAAAACAGAGTGAAACCTAAACATGAGAAAGGTTACTGCAAAGGAACGGTTTAACCTAGAAGAACGAAATTTGGTCAGCCAAGTGGGACTGGTGTCCTGATCCTTACCTGCAAGTATCATCAAGATTGGGTGAAAAAATGTTTGCTGAGATTTCAGGAAACTCGTAGTTTTTTGGAAGCTTGGCAACCCCTTTCAATGAAAGTGATTCTCGTCAGTCTCTGCTTGGGGCTACTTCCATAGAACACAAACTATAATCATAGAACTTGGAACTACATTATTGTGCAAAGTTTCAAAGAGGTAGCACAAACCGTGTTTGATTTAGAGTTCCAACTCCATGTATCCATATAGGAGAAAACAGAGTGAAACCTAAACATGAAAACGGTTACTGCAAAGGAACGGTTTAACCTAGAATAACGAAATTTGTGGAGCCAAGTGAGACTAGTGTACTGATCATTACCTGCAAGTATCATCAAGATTGGGTGAAAAAATGTTTGCTGAGCATTCAGGAAACTCGTAGTTTTTGGGAAGCTTGGCAAACCCTTTCAATGAAAGTGATTCTCGTCAGTCTCTGCTTGGGGCTACTTCCATAGGACACAAACCATAGCCATAGAACTTGGAACTACATTATTGTGCCAATTTTCAAAGAGCTAGCACAAACCGTGTTTGATTTCGAGTTCCAACTACATGTATCCATATAGGAGAAAACAGAGTGAAACCTAAACATGAAAACGGTTACTGCAAAGGAACGGTTTAACCTAGAAGAACGAAATTTGGTGAGCCCAATGGGACTGGTGTACTGATCATTAAGTGGAAGTATCATCAAGATTGGGTGAAAAAATGATTGCTGAGATTTCCGGAAACTCGTAGTTTTTTGGAAGCTGGGCAACCCCTTTCAATGAAAGGGATTCTCGTCAGTCTCTGCTTGGGGCTACTTCCATAGGACACAAACCATAGCCATAGAACTTGGAACTACATTATTGTGCCACGTTTCAAAGAGGTAGCACAAACCGTGTTTGATTTACATTTCCAACTACATGTATCCATATTGGAGAAATCAGAGTGAAACCTAAACATGAAAACGGTTACTGCAAAAGAACGGTTTAACCTATAAGAACGAAATTTGGTGTGCCAAGTGGGACTGGTGTACTGATCATTAACTGGAAGTATCATCAAGTTTGGGTGAAAAAATATTTGCTGAGATTTCAGGAAACTCGTAGTTTTTTGGAAGCTTGGCAACCCCTTTCATTGAAAGTGATTCTCGTCAGTCTCTGCTTGGGGCTACTTCCATAGGACACAAACCATAACCATAGAACTTGGAACTATATTATTGTGCCAAGTTTCAAAGAGCTAGCACAAACCGTGTTTGATTCAGAGTTCCAAATACATGTATCCATATAGGAGAAAACAGAGTGAAACCTAAACATGAAAACGGTTACTGCAAAGGAACGGTTTAACCTAGAAGATCGAAATTCGGTGAGCCAAGTGTGACTGGTGTACTGATCATTACATGGAAGTATCATCAAGATTGGGTGAAAAAATGTTTGCTGAGATTTCAGGAAACTCCTAGGTTTTGGTAGCTTGGCAACCCCTTTCAATGAAAGTGATTCTCATCAGTCTCTGCTTGTGGCTACTTCCATAGGACACAAACCATAGCCATAGAACTTGGAACTACATTATGGTGCCAAGTTTCAAAGAGCTAGCACAAACCGTGTTTGATTTAGAGTTCCAACAACATGTATCCATATAGGAGAAAACACAGTGAAACCTAAACATGAAAACGGTTACTGCAAAGGAACGGTTTAACCTAGAAGAACGAAATTTGGTGAGCCAAGTGGGACTAGTGTACTGATCATTACCTGCAAGTATCATCAAGATTGGGTGAAAAAATGTTTGCTGAGATTTCAGGAAACTCGTATTTTTTTGGAATCTTGGCAACGCCTTTCAATGAAAATGATTCTCCTCAGTCTCTCCTTGGGGCTACTTCCATAGGACACAAACCATAGCCATAGAACTTGGAACTACATTATGGTGCCAAGTTTCAAAGAGCTAGCACAAACCATGTTTGATTTAGCGTTCCAACTACATGTATCCCTATAGGAGAAAACAGAGTGAAACCTAAACATGTAAACGGTTACTGCAAAGGAACGGTTTAACCTAGAAGAACGAAGTTTGGTGAGCCTAGTGGGATTGCTGTACTGATCATTAAATGGAAGTATCATCAAGATTGGGTGAAAAAAATGTTTGTTGAGATTTCAGGAAACTCGTAGTTTTTTGGAAGCTTGACAACCCCTTTCAATGAAAGTGATTCTCGTCAGTCTCTGCTTGGGGCTAATTCCATAGGACACAAACCATAGCCATAGAACTTGGAACTACATTATTGTGCCAAGTTTCAAAGAGCTAGCACAAACCGTGTTTGATTTCGAGTTCCAACTACATGTATCCATATAGGAGAAAACAGAGTGAAACCTAAACATGAAAACGGTTACTGCAAAGGAACGGTTTAACCTAGAAGAACGAAATTTGGTGAGCCAAATGGGACTGGTGTACTGATCATTAAGTGGAAGTATCATCAAGATTGGGTGAAAAAATGATTGCTGAGATTTCCGGAAACTCGTAGTTTTTTGGAAGCTTGGCAACCCCTTTCAATGAAAGGGATTCTCGTCAGTCTCTGCTTGGGGCTACTTCCATAGGACACAAACCATAGCCATAGAACTTGGAACTATATTATTGTGCCACATTTCAAAGAGGTAGCACAAACCGTGTTTGATTTACATTTCCAACTACATGTATCCATATTGGAGAAATCAGAGTGAAACCTAAACATGAAAACGGTTACTGCAAAAGAACGGTTTAACCTATAAGAACGAAATTTGGTGTGCCAAGTGGGACTGGTGTACTGATCATTAACTGGAAGTATCATCAAGTTTGGGTGAAAAAATATTTGCTGAGATTTCAGGAAACTCGTAGTTTTTTGGAAGCTTGGCAACCCCTTTCATTGAAAGTGATTCTCGTCAGTCTCTGCTTGGGGCTACTTCCATAGGACACAAACCATAACCATAGAACTTGGAACTATATTATTGTGCCAAGTTTCAAAGAGCTAGCACAAACCGTGTTTGATTCAGAGTTCCAAATACATGTATCCATATAGGAGAAAACAGAGTGAAACCTAAACATGAAAACGGTTACTGCAAAGGAACGGTTTAACCTAGAAGATCGAAATTCGGTGAGCCAAGTGTGACTGGTGTACTGATCATTACATGGAAGTATCATCAAGATTGGGTGAAAAAATGTTTGCTGAGATTTCAGGAGACTCCTAGGTTTTGGTAGCTTGGCAACCCCTTTCAATGAAAGTGATTCTCATCAGTCTCTGCTTGTGGCTACTTCCATAGGACACAAACCATAGCCATAGAACTTGGAACTACATTATGGTGCCAAGTTTCAAAGAGCTAGCAGAAACCGTGTTTGATTTAGAGTTCCAACAACATGTATCCATATAGGAGAAAACACAGTGAAACCTAAACATGAAAACGGTTACTGCAAAGGAACGGTTTAACCTAGAAGAAAGAAATTTGGTGAGCCAAGTGGGACTAGTGTACTGATCATTACCTGCAAGTATCATCAAGATTGGGTGAAAAAATGTTTGCTGAGATTTCAGGAAACTCGTATTTTTTTGGAATCTTGGCAACGCCTTTCAATGAAAATGATTCTCCTCAGTCTCTCCTTGGGGCTACTTCCATAGGACACAAACCATAGCCATAGAACTTGGAACTACATTATTGTGCCAAGTTTCAAAGAGCTGGCACAAACCGTGTTTGATTTAGATTTCCAACTACATGTATCCATATAGGAGAAATCAGAGTGAAACCTAAACATGAAAACGGTTACTGCAAAGGAATGGTTTAACCTAGAAGAACGAAATTTGGTGAGCCTAGTGGGATTGGTGTACTGATCATTAAATGGAAGTATCATCAAGATTGGGTGAAAAAAAGTTTGCTGAGATTTCAGGAAACTCGTAGTTTTTTGGACGCTTGGCAACCCCTTTCAATGAAAGTGATTCTCGTCAGTCTCTGCTTGGGGCTACTTCCATAGGACACAAACCATAGCCATAGAACTTGGAACTACATTATGGTGCCAAGATTCAAAGAGCTAGCACAAACCACGTTTGATTTAGCGTTCCAACTACATGTATCCATATATGAGAAAACAGAGTGAAACCTAAACATGTAAACGGTTACTGCAAAGGAACGGTTTAACCTAGAAGAACGAGGTTTGGTGAGAGTAGTGGGATTGGTGTACTGATCATTAAATGGAAGTATCATCAAGATTGGGTGAAAAAATGTTTGCTGAGATTTCAGGAAACTCGTAGTTTTTTGGAAGCTTGGCAACCCCTTTCAATGAAAGTGATTCTCGTCAGTCTCTGCTTGGGGCTACTTCCATAGGACAAAAATCATAGCCATAGAACTTGGAACTGCATTATTGTGCCAAGTTTCAAAGAGCTAGCACAAACCGTGTTTGATTTCGAGTTCCAACTACATGTATCCATATAGGAGAAAACAGAGTGAAACCTAAACATGAAAACGGTTACTGCAAAGGAACGGTTTAACCTAGAAGAACGAAATTTGGTGATCCAAATGGGATTGGTGTACTGATCATTAAGTGGAAGTATCATCAAGATTGGGTGAAAAAATGTTTGCTGAGAATTCAGGAAACTCGTAGTTTTTTGGAAGCTTGGCAACCCCTTTCAATGAAAGTGATTCTCGTCAGTCTCTGCTTGGGGCTACTTCCATAGGACACAAACCATAGCCATAGAACTTGGAACTACATTATTATGCCAAGTTTCAAAGAGCTGGCACAAACAGTGTTTGATTTAGAGTTCCAACTACATGTATCCATATAGGAGAAAACAGAGTGAAACCTAAACATGAAACCGGTTACTGCAAAGGAACGGTTTAACCTAGAAGAACGAAATTTGGAGAGCCAAGTGCGATTGATGTACTGATCATTAAATGGAAGTATCATCAAGATTGGGTGAAAAAATGATTGCTGTGATTTCAGGAAACTCGTAATTTTTTGGAAGCTTGGCAACCCCTTTCAATGAAAGTGATTCTCGTCAGTCTCTGCTTGGGGCTACTTCCATAGAACACAAACCATAATCATAGAACTTGGAACTACATTATTGTGCAAAGTTTCAAAGAGGTAGCACAAACCGTGTTTGATTTAGAGTTCCAACTCCATGTATCCATATAGGTGAAAACAGAGTGAAACCTAAACATGAAAACAGTTACTGCAAAGGAACGGTTTAACCTAGAATAACGAAATTTGGGGAGCCAAGTGGGACTAGTGTACTGATCATTACCTGCAAGTATCATCAAGATTGGGTGAAAAAATGTTTGCTGAGCATTCAGGAAACTCGTAGTTTTTGGGAAGCTTGGCAAATCCTTTCAATGAAAGTGATTCTCGTCAGTCTCTGCTTGGGGCTACTTCCATAGGACACAAACCATCGCCATAGAACTTGGAACTACATTATTGTGCCAAGTTTCAAAGAGCTAGCACAAACCGTGTTTGATTTCGAGTTCCAACTACATGTATCCATATAGGAGAAAACAGAGTGAAACCTAAACATGAAAACGGTTACTGCAAAGGAACGGTTTAACCTAGAAGAACGAAATTTGGTGATCCAAATGGGATTGGTGTACTGATCATTAAGTGGAAGTATCATCAAGATTGGGTGAAAAAATGTTTGCTGAGAATTCAGGAAACTCGTAGTTTTTTGGAAGCTTGGCAACCCCTTTCAATGAAAGTGATTCTCGTCAGTCTCTGCTTGGGGCTACTTCCATAGGACACAAACCATAGCCATAGAACTTGGAACTACATTATTATGCCAAGTTTCAAAGAGCTGGCACAAACAGTGTTTGATTTAGAGTTCCAACTACATGTATCCATATAGGAGAAAACAGAGTGAAACCTAAACATGAAAACGGTTACTGCAAAGGAACGGTTTAACCTAGAAGAACGAAATTTGGAGAGCCAAGTGCGATTGATGTACTGATCATTAAATGGAAGTATCATCAAGATTGGGTGAAAAAATGATTGCTGTGATTTCAGGAAACTCGTAATTTTTTGGAAGCTTGGCAACCCCTTTCAATGAAAGTGATTCTCGTCAGTCTCTGCTTGGGGCTACTTCCATAGAACACAAACCATAATCATAGAACTTGGAACTACATTATTGTGCAAAGTTTCAAAGAGGTAGCACAAACCGTGTTTGATTTAGAGTTCCAACTCCATGTATCCATATAGGTGAAAACAGAGTGAAACCTAAACATGAAAACAGTTACTGCAAAGGAACGGTTTAACCTAGAATAACGAAATTTGGGGAGCCAAGTGGGACTAGTGTACTGATCATTACCTGCAAGTATCATCAAGATTGGGTGAAAAAATGTTTGCTGAGCATTCAGGAAACTCGTAGTTTTTGGGAAGCTTGGCAAATCCTTTCAATGAAAGTGATTCTCGTCAGTCTCTGCTTGGGGCTACTTCCATAGGACACAAACCATCGCCATAGAACTTGGAACTACATTATTGTGCCAAGTTTCAAAGAGCTAGCACAAACCGTGTTTGATTTAGAGTTCCAACTACATGTATCCTTATAGGAGAAATCAGAGTGAAACCTAAACATGAAAACGGTTACTGCAAAGGAACGGTTTAACCTAGAAGAACGAAATTTGGTGAGCCTAGTGGGATTTGTGTACTGATCATTAAGTGGAAGTATCATCAAGATTGGGTGAAAAAAAGTTTGCTGAGATTTCAGGAAACTCGTAGTTTTTTGGAAGCTTGGCAACCCCTTTCAATGAAAATGATTCTCGTCAGTCTCTGCTTGGGGCTACTTCCATAGGACACAAACCATAGCCATAGAACTTGGAACTACATTATGGTGCCAAGTTTCAAAGAGCTAGCACAAACCATGTTTGATTTAGCGTTCCAACTACATGTATCCCTATAGGTGAAAACAGAGTGAAACCTAAACATGTAAACGGTTACTGCAAAGGAACGGTTTAACCTAGAAGAACGAAGTTTGGTGAGCCTAGTGGGATTGCTGTACTGATCATTAAATGGAAGTATCATCAAGATTGGGTGAAAAAAATGTTTGTTGAGATTTCAGGAAACTCGTAGTTTTTTGGAAGCTTGACAACCCCTTTCAATGAAAGTGATTCTCGTCAGTCTCTGCTTGGGGCTAATTCCATAGGACACAAACCATAGCCATAGAACTTGGAACTACATTATTGTGCCAAGTTTCAAAGAGCTAGCACAAACCGTCTTTGATTTCGAGTTCCAACTACATGTATCCATATAGGAGAAAACAGAGTGAAACCTAAACATGAATACGGTTACTGCAAAGGAACGGTTTAACCTAGAAGAACGAAATTTGGTGAGCCAAATGGGACTGGTGTACTGATCATTAAGTGGAAGTATCATCAAGATTGGGTGAAAAAATGATTGCTGAGATTTCAGGAAACTCGTAGTTTTTTGGAAGCTTGGCAACCCCTTTCAATGAAAGGGATTCTCGTCAGTCTCTGCTTGGGGCTACTTCCATAGGACACAAACCATAGCCATAGAACTTGAAACTACATTATTGTGCCAACTTTCAAAGAGGTAGCACAAACCGTGTTTGATTTACATTTCCAACTACATGTATCCATATTGGAGAAATCAGAGTGAAACCTAAACATGAAAACGGTTACTGCAAAGGAACGGTGTAACCTATAAGAAGGAAATTTGGTGTGCCAAGTGGGACTGGTGTACTGATCATTAAGTGGAAGTATCATCAAGTTTGGGTGAAAAAATATTTGCTGAGATTTCAGGAAACTCGTAGTTTTTTGGAAGCTTGGCAACCCCTTTCAATGAAAGTGATTCTCGTCAGTCTCTGCTTGGGACTACTTCCATAGGACACAAACCATAACCATAGAACTTGGAACTATATTATTGTGCCAAGTTTCAAAAAGCTAGCACAAACCGTGTTTGATTCAGAGTTCCAAATACATGTATCCATATAGGAGAAAACAGAGTGAAACCTAAACATGAAAACGGTTACTGCAAAGGAACGGTTTAACCTAGAAGATCGAAATTCGGTGAGCCAAGTGTGACTGGTGTACTGATCATTACATGCAAGTATCATCAAGATTGGGTGAGAAAATGTTTGCTGAGATTTCAGGAAACTCGTAGGTTTTGGTAGCTTGGCAACCCCTTTCAATGAAAGTGATTCTCATCAGTCTCTGCTTGGGGCTACTTCCATAGGACACAAACCATAGCCATAGAACTTGGAACTACATTATGGTGCCAAGTTTCAAAGAGCTAGCACAAACCGTGTTTGATTTAGAGTTCCAACAACATGTATCCATATAGGAGAAAACACAGTGAAACCTAAACATGAAAACGGTTACTGCAAAGGAATGTTTTAACCTAGAAGAACGAAATTTGGTGAGCCAAGTGGGACTAGTGTACTGATCATTACCTGCAAGTATCATCAAGATTGGGTGAAAAAATGTTTGCTGAGATTTCAGGAAACTCGTAGTTTTTTGGAATCTTGGCAACGCCTTTCAATGAAAATGATTCTCCTCAGTCTCTCCTTGGGGCTACTTCCATAGACACAAACCATAGCCATAGAACTTGGAACTACATTATTGTGCCAAGTTTCAAAGAGCTAGCACAAACCGTGTTTCATTTAGATTTCCAACTACATGTATCCATATAGGAGAAATCAGAGTGAAACCTAAACATGAAAACGGTTACTGCAAAGGAATGGTTTAACCTAGAAGAACGAAATTTGGTGAGCCTAGTGGGATTGGTGTACTGATCATTAAATGGAAGTATCATCAAGATTGGGTGAAAAAAAGTTTGCTGAGATTTCAGGAAACTCGTAGTTTTTTGGACGCTTGGCAACCCCTTTCAATGAAAGTGATTCTCGTCAGTCTCTGCTTGGGGCTACTTCCATAGGACACAAACCATAGCCATAGAACTTGGAACTACATTATGGTGCCAAGATTCAAAGAGCTAGCACAAACCACGTTTGATTTAGCGTTCCAACTACATGTATCCATATATGAGAAAACAGAGTGAAACCTAAACATGTAAACGGTTACTGCAAAGGAACGGTTTAACCTAGAAGAACGAGGTTTGGTGAGAGTAGTGGGATTGGTGTACTGATCATTAAATGGAAGTATCATCAAGATTGGGTGAAAAAATGTTTGCTGAGATTTCAGGAAACTCGTAGTTTTTTGGAAGCTTGGCAACCCCTTTCAATGAAAGTGATTCTCATCAGTCTCTGCTTGGGGCTACTTCCATAGGACAAAAATCATAGCCATAGAACTTGGAACTGCATTATTGTGCCAAGTTTCAAAGAGCTAGTACAAACCGTGTTTGATTTCGAGTTCCAACTACATGTATCCATATAGGAGAAAACAGAGTGAAACCTAAACATGAAAACGGTTACTGCAAAGGAACGGTTTAACCTAGAAGAACGAAATTTGGTGATCCAAATGGGATTGGTGTACTGATCATTAAGTGGAAGTATCATCAAGATTGGGTGAAAAAATGTTTGCTGAGAATTCAGGAAACTCGTAGTTTTTTGGAAGCTTGGCAACCCCTTTCAATGAAAGTGATTCTCGTCAGTCTCTGCTTGGGGCTATTTCCATAGGACACAAACCATAGCCATAGAACTTGGAACTACATTATTATGCCAAGTTTCAAAGAGCTGGCACAAACAGTGTTTGATTTAGAGTTCCAACTACATGTATCCATATAGGAGAAAACAGAGTGAAACCTAAACATGAAAACGGTTACTGCAAAGGAACGGTTTAACCTAGAAGAACGAAATTTGGAGAGCCAAGTGCGATTGATGTACTGATCATTAAATGGAAGTATCATCAAGATTGGGTGAAAAAATGATTGCTGTGATTTCAGGAAACTCGTAATTTTTTGGAAGCTTGGCAACCCCTTTCAATGAAAGTGATTCTCGTCAGTCTCTGCTTGGGGCTACTTCCATAGAACACAAACCATAATCATAGAACTTGGAACTACATTATTGTGCAAAGTTTCAAAGAGGTAGCACAAACCGTGTTTGATTTAGAGTTCCAACTCCATTTATCCATATAGGTGAAAACAGAGTGAAACCTAAACATGAAAACAGTTACTGCAAAGGAACGGTTTAACCTAGAATAACGAAATTTGGGGAGCCAAGTGGGAGTAGTGTACTGATCATTACCTGCAAGTATCATCAAGATTGGGTGAAAAAATGTTTGCTGAGCATTCAGGAAACTCGTAGTTTTTGGGAAGCTTGGCAAATCCTTTCAATGAAAGTGATTCTCGTCAGTCTCTGCTTGGGGCTACTTCCATAGGACACAAACCATCGCCATAGAACTTGGAACTACATTATTGTGCCAAGTTTCAAAGAGCTAGCACAAACCGTGTTTGATTTCGAGTTCCAACTACATGTATCCATATAGGAGAAAACAGAGTGAAACCTAAACATGAAAACGGTTACTGCAAAGGAACAGTTTAACCTAGAAGAACGAAATTTGGTGATCCAAATGGGATTGGTGTACTGATCATTAAGTGGAAGTATCATCAAGATTGGGTGAAAAAATGTTTGCTGAGAATTCAGGAAACTCGTAGTTTTTTGGAAGCTTGGCAACCCCTTTCAATGAAAGTGATTCTCGTCAGTCTCTGCTTGGGGCTACTTCCATAGGACACAAACCATAGCCATAGAACTTGGAACTACATTATTATGCCAAGTTTCAAAGAGCTGGCACAAACAGTGTTTGATTTAGAGTTCCAACTACATGTATCCATATAGGAGAAAACAGAGTGAAACCTAAACATGAAAACGGTTACTGCAAAGGAACGGTTTAACCTAGAAGAACGAAATTTGGAGAGCCAAGTGCGATTGATGTACTGATCATTAAATGGAAGTATCATCAAGATTGGGTGAAAAAATGATTGCTGTGATTTCAGGAAACTCGTAAATTTTTGGAAGCTTGGCAACCCCTTTCAATGAAAGTGATTCTCGTCAGTCTCTGCTTGGGGCTACTTCCATAGAACACAAACCATAATCATAGAAATTGGAACTACATTATTGTGCAAAGTTTCAAAGAGGTAGCACAAACCGTGTTTGATTTAGAGTTCCAACTCCATGTATCCATATAGGTGAAAACAGAGTGAAACCTAAACATGAAAACAGTTACTGCAAAGGAACGGTTTAACCTAGAATAACGAAATTTGGGGAGCCAAGTGGGACTAGTGTACTGATCATTACCTGCAAGTATCATCAAGATTGGGTGAAAAAATGTTTGCTGAGCATTCAGGAAACTCGTAGTTTTTGGGAAGCTTGGCAAATCCTTTCAATGAAAGTGATTCTCGTCAGTCTCTGCTTGGGGCTACTTCCATAGGACACAAACCATCGCCATAGAACTTGGAACTACATTATTGTGCCAAGTTTCAAAGAGCTAGCACAAACCGTGTTTGATTTCGAGTTCCAACTACATGTATCCATATAGGAGAAAACAGAGTGAAACCTAAACATGAAAACGGTTACTGCAAAGGAACAGTTTAACCTAGAAGAACGAAATTTGGTGATCCAAATGGGATTGGTGTACTGATCATTAAGTGGAAGTATCATCAAGATTGGGTGAAAAAATGTTTGCTGAGAATTCAGGAAACTCGTAGTTTTTTGGAAGCTTGGCAACCCCTTTCAATGAAAGTGATTCTCGTCAGTCTCTGCTTGGGGCTACTTCCATAGGACACAAACCATAGCCATAGAACTTGGAACTACATTATTATGCCAAGTTTCAAAGAGCTGGCACAAACAGTGTTTGATTTAGAGTTCCAACTACATGTATCCATATAGGAGAAAACAGAGTGAAACCTAAACATGAAAACGGTTACTGCAAAGGAACGGTTTAACCTAGAAGAACGAAATTTGGAGAGCCAAGTGCGATTGATGTACTGATCATTAAATGGAAGTATCATCAAGATTGGGTGAAAAAATGATTGCTGTGATTTCAGGAAACTCGTAAATTTTTGGAAGCTTGGCAACCCCTTTCAATGAAAGTGATTCTCGTCAGTCTCTGCTTGGGGCTACTTCCATAGAACACAAACCATAATCATAGAACTTGGAACTACATTATTGTGCAAAGTTTCAAAGAGGTAGCACAAACCGTGTTTGATTTAGAGTTCCAACTCCATGTATCCATATAGGTGAAAACAGAGTGAAACCTAAACATGAAAACAGTTACTGCAAAGGAACGGTTTAACCTAGAATAACGAAATTTGGGGAGCCAAGTGGGACTAGTGTACTGATCATTACCTGCAAGTATCATCAAGATTGGGTGAAAAAATGTTTGCTGAGCATTCAGGAAACTCGTAGTTTTTGGGAAGCTTGGCAAATCCTTTCAATGAAAGTGATTCTCGTCAGTCTCTGCTTGGGGCTACTTCCATAGGACACAAACCATCGCCATAGAACTTGGAACTACATTATTGTGCCAAGTTTCAAAGAGCTAGCACAAACCGTGTTTGATTTAGAGTTCCAACTACATGTATCCATATAGGAGAAATCAGAGTGAAACCTAAACATGAAAACGGTTACTGCAAAGGAACGGTTTAACCTAGAAGAACGAAATTTGGTGAGCCTAGTGGGATTTGTGTACTGATCATTAAGTGGAAGTATCATCAAGATTGGGTGAAAAAAAGTTTGCTGAGATTTCAGGAAACTCGTAGTTTTTTGGAAGCTTGGCAACCCCTTTCAATGAAAATGATTCTCGTCAGTCTCTGCTTGGGGCTACTTCCATAGGACACAAACCATAGCCATAGAACTTGGAACTACATTATGGTGCCAAGTTTCAAAGAGCTAGCACAAACCATGTTTGATTTAGCGTTCCAACTACATGTATCCCTATAGGAGAAAACAGAGTGAAACCTAAACATGTAAACGGTTACTGCAAAGGAACGGTTTAACCTAGAAGAACGAAGTTTGGTGAGCCTAGTGGGATTGCTGTACTGATCATTAAATGGAAGTATCATCAAGATTGGGTGAAAAAAATGTTTGTTGAGATTTCAGGAAACTCGTAGTTTTTTGGAAGCTTGACAACCCCTTTCAATGAAAGTGATTCTCGTCAGTCTCTGCTTGGGGCTAATTCCATAGGACACAAACCATAGCCATAGAACTTGGAACTACATTATTGTGCCAAGTTTCAAAGAGCTAGCACAAACCGTGTTTGATTTAGAGTTCCAACTACATGTATCCATAAAGGAGAAAACAGAGTGAAACCTAAACATGAAAACGGTTACTGCAAAGGAACGGTTTAACCTAGAAGAACGAAATTTGGTGAGCCAAATGGGACTGGTGTACTGATCATTAAGTGGAAGTATCATCAAGATTGGGTGAAAAAATGATTGCTGAGATTTCAGGAAACTCGTAGTTTTTTGGAAGCTTGGCAACCCCTTTCAATGAAAGGGATTCTCGTCAGTCTCTGCTTGGGGCTACTTCCATAGGACACAAACCATAGCCATAGAACTTGAAACTACATTATTGTGCCAACTTTTAAAGAGGTAGCACAAACCGTGTTTGATTTACATTTCCAACTACATGTATCCATATTGGAGAAATCAGAGTGAAACCTAAACATGAAAACGGTTACTGCAAAGGAACGGTGTAACCTATAAGAAGGAAATTTGGTGTGCCAACTGGGACTGGTGTACTGATCATTAAGTGGAAGTATCATCAAGTTTGGGTGAAAAAATATTTGCTGAGATTTCAGGAAACTCGTAGTTTTTTGGAAGCTTGGCAACCCCTTTCAATGAAAGTGATTCTCGTCAGTCTCTGCTTGGGGCTACTTCCATAGGACACAAACCATAACCATAGAACTTGGAACTATATTATTGTGCCAAGTTTCAAAGAGCTAGCACAAACCGTGTTTGATTCAGAGTTCCAAATACATGTATCCATATAGGAGAAAACAGAGTGAAACCTAAACATGAAAACGGTTACTGCAAAGGAACGGTTTAACCTAGAAGATCGAAATTCGGTGAGCCAAGTGTGACTGGTGTACTGATCATTACATGCAAGTATCATCAAGATTGGGTGAAAAAATGTTTGCTGAGATTTCAGGAAACTCGTAGGTTTTGGTAGCTTGGCAACCCCTTTCAATGAAAGTGATTCTCATCAGTCTCTGCTTGGGGCTACTTCCATAGGACACAAACCATAGCCATAGAACTTGGAACTACATTATGGTGCCAAGTTTCAAAGAGCTAGCACAAACCGTGTTTGATTTAGAGTTCCAACAACATGTATCCATATAGGAGAAAACACAGTGAAACCTAAACATGAAAACGGTTACTGCAAAGGAATGTTTTAACCTAGAAGAACGAAATTTGGGGAGCCAAGTGGGACTAGTGTACTGATCATTACCTGCAAGTATCATCAAGATTGGGTGAAAAAATGTTTGCTGAGATTTCAGGAAACTCGTAGTTTTTTGGAATCTTGGCAACGCCTTTCAATGAAAATGATTCTCCTCAGTCTCTCCTTGGGGCTACTTCCATAGGACACAAACCATAGCCATAGAACTTGGAACTACATTATTGTGCCAAGTTTCAAAGAGCTAGCACAAACCGTGTTTGATTTAGATTTCCAACTACATGTATCCATATAGGAGAAATCAGAGTGAAACCTAAACATGAAAACGGTTACTGCAAAGGAATGGTTTAACCTAGAAGAACGAAATTTGGTGAGCCTAGTGGGATTGGTGTACTGATCATTAAATGGAAGTATCATCAAGATTGGGTGAAAAAAAGTTTGCTGAGATTTCAGGAAACTCGTAGTTTTTTGGACGCTTGGCAACCCCTTTCAATGAAAGTGATTCTCGTCAGTCTCTGCTTGGGGCTACTTCCATAGGACACAAACCATAGCCATAGAACTTGGAACTACATTATGGTGCCAAGATTCAAAGAGCTAGCACAAACCACGTTTGATTTAGCGTTCCAACTACATGTATCCATATATGAGAAAACAGAGTGAAACCTAAACATGTAAACGGTTACTGCAAAGGAACGGTTTAACCTAGAAGAACGAGGTTTGGTGAGAGTAGTGGGATTGGTGTACTGATCATTAAATGGAAGTATCATCAAGATTGGGTGAAAAAATGTTTGCTGAGATTTCAGGAAACTCGTAGTTTTTTGGAAGCTTGGCAACCCCTTTCAATGAAAGTGATTCTCGTCAGTCTCTGCTTGGGGCTACTTCCATAGGACAAAAATCATAGCCATAGAACTTGGAACTGCATTATTGTGCCAAGTTTCAAAGAGCTAGCACAAACCGTGTTTGATTTCGAGTTCCAACTACATGTATCCATATAGGAGAAAACAGAGTGAAACCTAAACCTGAAAACGGTTACTGCAAAGGAACGGTTTAACCTAGAAGAACGAAATTTGGTGAGCCAAATGGGACTGGTGTACTGATCATTAAGTGGAAGTATCATCAAGATTGGGTGAAAAAATGATTGCTGAGATTTCAGGAAACTCGTAGTTTTTTGGAAGCTTGGCAACCCCTTTCAATGAAAGGGATTCTCGTCAGTCTCTGCTTGGGGCTACTTCCATAGGACACAAACCATAGCCATAGAACTTGAAACTACATTATTGTGCCAACTTTCAAAGAGGTAGCACAAACCGTGTTTGATTTACATTTCCAACTACATGTATCCATATTGGAGAAATCAGAGTGAAACCTAAACATGAAAACGGTTACTGCAAAGGAACGGTGTAACCTATAAGAAGGAAATTTGGTGTGCCAAGTGGGACTGGTGTACTGATCATTAAGTGGAAGTATCATCAAGTTTGGGTGAAAAAATATTTGCTGAGATTTCAGGAAACTCGTAGTTTTTTGGAAGCTTGGCAACCCCTTTCAATGAAAGTGATTCTCGTCAGTCTCTGCTTGGGGCTACTTCCATAGGACACAAACCATAACCATAGAACTTGGAACTATATTATTGTGCCAAGTTTCAAAGAGCTAGCACAAACCGTGTTTGATTCAGAGTTCCAAATACATGTATCCATATAGGAGAAAACAGAGTGAAACCTAAACATGAAAACGGTTACTGCAAAGGAACGGTTTAACCTAGAAGATCGAAATTCCGTGAGCCAAGTGTGACTGGTGTACTGATCATTACATGCAAGTATCATCAAGATTGGGTGAAAAAATGTTTGCTGAGATTTCAGGAAACTCGTAGGTTTTGGTAGCTTGGCAACCCCTTTCAATGAAAGTGATTCTCATCAGTCTCTGCTTGGGGCTACTTCCATAGGACACAAACTATAGCCATAGAACTTGGAACTACATTATGGTGCCAAGTTTCAAAGAGCTAGCAAAAACCGTGTTTGATTTAGAGTTCCAACAACATGTATCCATATAGGAGAAAACACAGTGAAACCTAAACATGAAAACGGTTACTGCAAAGGAATGTTTTAACCTAGAAGAACGAAATTTGGGGAGCCAAGTGGGACTAGTGTACTGATCATTACCTGCAAGTATCATCAAGATTGGGTGAAAAAATGTTTGCTGAGATTTCAGGAAACTCGTAGTTTTTTGGAATCTTGGCAACGCCTTTCAATGAAAATGATTCTCCTCAGTCTCTCCTTGGGGCTACTTCCATAGGACACAAACCATAGCCATAGAACTTGGAACTACATTATTGTGCCAAGTTTCAAAGAGCTAGCACAAACCGTGTTTGATTTAGATTTCCAACTACATGTATCCATATAGGAGAAATCAGAGTGAAACCTAAACATGAAAACGGTTACTGCAAAGGAATGGTTTAACCTAGACGAACGAAATTTGGTGAGCCTAGTGGGATTGGTGTACTGATCATTAAATGGAAGTATCATCAAGATTGGGTGAAAAAAAGTTTGCTGAGATTTCAGGAAACTCGTAGTTTTTTGGACGCTTGGCAACCCCTTTCAATGAAAGTGATTCTCGTCAGTCTCTGCTTGGGGCTACTTCCATAGGACACAAACCATAGCCATAGAACTTGGAACTACATTATTGTGCCAAGTTTCAAAGAGCTAGCACAAACCGTGTTTGATTTAGAGTTCTAACTACATGTATCCATATAGGAGAAAACAGAGTGAAACCTAAACATGAAAACGGTTACTGAAAGAGAACGGTTTAACCTAGAAGAACGAAATTTGGTCAGCCAAGTGGGACTGGTGTCCTGATCCTTACCTGCAAGTATCATCAAGATTGGGTGAAAAAATGTTTGCTGAGATTTCAGGAAACTCGTAGTTTTTTGGAAGCTTGACAACCCCTTTCAATGAAAGTGATTCTCGTCAGTCTCTGCTTGGGGCTACTTCCATAGGACACAAACCATAGCCATAGAACTTGGAACTACATTATTGTGCCAAGTATCAAAGAGCTAGCACAATCCGTGTTTGATTTAGAGTTCCAACTACATGTATCCATATAGGAGAAAACAGACTGAAACCTAAACATGAAAACGGTTACTGCAAAGGAACGGTTTATCCTAGAAGAACGAAATTTGGGGAGCCAAGTGGGACTAGTGTACTGATCATTAAGTGGAAGTATCATCAAGATTGGGTGAAAAAATGTTGGCTGAGATTTCAGAAAACTCGTAGTTTTTTGGAAGCTTGGCAACCCCTTTCAATGAAAGTGATTCTCGTCAGTCTCTGCTTGGGGCTACTTCCATAGGACACAAACCATAGCGATACAACTTGGAACTACATTATTGTGCCAAGTTTCAAAGAACTAGCACAAACCGTGTTTGATTTAGAGTTCCAAATACATGTATCCATATAGGAGAAAACAGAGTGAAACCTAAACATGAAAACGGTTACTGCAAAGGAACGGTTTAACCTAGAAGATCGAAATTCGGTGAGCCAAGTGTGACTGGTGTACTGATCATTACCTGCAAGTATCATCAAGATTGGGTGAAAAAATGTTTGCTGAGATTTCAGGAAACACGTAGGTTTGGTAGCTTGGCAACCCCTTTCAATGAAAGTGATTCTCATCAGTCTATGCTTGGGGCTACTTCCATAGGACACAAACCATAGCCATAGAACTTGGAACTACATTATGGTGCCAAGTTTCAAAGAGCTAGCACTAACCGTGTTTGATTTAGAGTTTCAACTACATGTATCCATACAGGAGAAAACAGAGTGAAACCTAAACATGAAAACGGTTACTGCAAAGGAACGGTTTAACCTAGAAGAACGACATTTGGTCAGCAAAGTGGGACTGGTGTCCTGATCCTTACCTGCAAGTATCATCAAGATTGGGTGAAAAAATGTTGCTGAGATTTCAGGAAACTCGTAGTTTTTTGGAAGCTTGGCAACCCCCTTTCAATGAAAGTGATTCTCGTCAGTCTCTGCTTGGGGCTACTTCCATAGGACACAAACCATAATCATAGAACTTGGAACTACATTATTGTGCCAAGTTTCAAAGAGCTAGCACAAACCGTGTTTGATTTAGAGTTCCAACTACATGTATCCATATAGGAGAAAACAGAGTGAAACCTAAACATGAAACGGTTACTGCAAAGGAACGGTTTTAACCTATAAGAACGAAATTTGTGGAGCAAAGTGGGACTAGTGTACTGATCATTACCTGCAAGTATCATCAAGATTGGGTGAAAAAATGTTTGCTGAGAATTCAGGAAACTCGTAGTTTTTGGAAGCTTGGCCACCCCTTTCAAAGAAAGTGATTCTCGTCAGTCTCTGCTTGGGGCTAATTCCATAGGACACAAACCATAGCCATAGAACTTGGAACTACATTATTGTGCCAAGTTTCAAAGACCTAGCACAAACCGTGTTATTTACAGTTCCAAATACATGTATTCATATAGGAAAAAACAGAGTGAAACCTAAACATGAAAACGGTTACTGCAAAGGAACGGTTTAACCTAGAAGAACGAAATTTGGTCAGCCAAGTGGGACTGGTGTATTGATCCTTACCTGCAAGTATCATCAAGATGGGGTTAAAAAAAGTTTGCTGAGATTTCAGGAAACTCGTAGTTTTTTGGAAGCTTGGCAACCCCTTTTTATGAAAGTGTTTCTCGTAAGTCTCTGCCTTGGGGATAATTCCATAGGACACAAACCATAGTGATACAACTTGGAACTACATTATTGTGCCAAGTTTCAAAGAGCTAGCACAAACCGTGTTTGATTTAGAGTTCCAACTACATGTATCCATATAGGAGAAAACAGAGTGAAACCTAAACATGAAAACGGTTACTGCAATGGAACGGTTAACCTAGAAGAACGAAATTTGGTGAGCCAAGTGGGACTGGTGTACTGATCATAACCTGCAAGAATCATCAAGATTAGGTGAAAAAATGTTTGCTGAGATTTCAGGAAACTCGTAGTTTTTTGGAAGCTTGGCAACCCCTTTCAATGAAAGTGATTCTCGTCAGTCTCTGCTTGGGGCTACTTCCATAGGACACAAACCATAATCATAGAACTTGGAACTACATTATTGTGCCAAGTTTCAAAGAGCTAGCACAAACCGTGTTTGATTTAGAGTTCCAACTACATGTATCCATATAGGAGAAAACAGAGTGAAACCTAAACATGAAAACGGTTACTGCAAAGGAAAGGTTTATCCTAGAAGAACGAAATTTGGGGAGCCAAGTAGGACTATTGTACTGATCATTACCTACAAGTATCATCAAGATTGGTTGAAAAAATGTTTGCTGAGAATTCAGGAAACTCGTAGTTTTTTGGAAGCTTGGCAACCCCTTTCAATGAAAGTGATTCTCGTCAGTCTCTGCTTGGGCTACTTCCATAGGACACAAACCATAGGAAAACACCTTGGAACTACATTATTGTGCCAAGTTTCAAAGAGCTAGCACAAACCGTGTTTGATTTACAGTTCCAACTACATGTATCCATATAGGAGAAATCAGAGTGAAACCTAAGCATGAAAACGGTTACTGCAAAGGAATGGTTTAACCTAGAAGAACGAAATTTGGTGAGCCTAGTGGGATTGGTGTACTGATCATTAAATGGAAGTATCATCAAGATTGGGTGAAAAAATGTTTGCTGATATTTCAGGAAACTCGTAGTTTTTTGGAAGCTTGGCAACCCCTTTCAATGAAAGTGATTCTCGTCAGTCTCTGCTTGGGGCTACTTCCATAGGACACAAACCATAGCGATAGAACTTGGAACTACTTTATTGTGCCAAGTTTCAAAGAGCTAGCAAAAACCGTGTTTGATTTAGAGTTCCAACTACACGTATCCATATAGAGAAAACAGAGTGAAACCTAAACAGGTAAACGGTTACTGCAAAGGAACGGTTTAACCTAGAAGAACGAGGTTTGGTGAGCCTAGTGGGATTGGTGTACTGATCATTAAATGGAAGTATCATCAAGATTGGGTGAAAAAATGTTTGCTGAGATTTCAGGAAACTCGTAGATTTTTGGAAGCTTGGCAACCCCTTTCAATGAAAGTGAATTCTCGTCAGTCTCTGCTTGGGGCTACTTCCATAGGACACAAACCATAGCCATAGAATTGGAACTACATTATTGTGCCAAGTTTCAAAGAGCTAGCACAAACCGTGTTTGATTTAGAGTTCTAACTACATGTATCCATATAGGAGAAAACAGAGTGAAACCTAAACATGAAAACGGTTACTGAAAGAGAACGGTTTAAACCTAGAAGAACGAAATTTGGTCAGCCAAGTGGGACTGGTGTCCTGATCCTTACCTGCAAGTATCATCAAGATTGGGTGAAAAAATGTTTGCTGAGATTTCAGGAAACTCGTAGTTTTTGGAAGCTTGACAACCCCTTTCAATGAAAGTGATTCTCGTCAGTCTCTGCTTGGGGCTACTTCCATAGGACACAAAACCATAGCCATAGAACTTGGAACTACATTATTGTGCCAAGTATCAAAGAGCTAGCACAATCCGTGTTTTATTTAGAGTTCCAACTACATGTATCCATATAGGAGAAAACAGACTGAAACCTAAACATGAAAACGGTTACTGCAAAGGAACGGTTTATCCTAGAAAGAACGAAATTTGGGGAGCCAAGTGGACTAGTGTACTGATCATTACCTGCAAGTATCATCAAGATTGGGTGAAAAAATCTTTGCTGAGAATTCAGGAAACTCGTAGTTTTTTGGAAGCTTGGCAACCCCTTTCAATGAAAGCTATTCTCGTCAGTCTCTGCTTGGGGCTACTTCCATAGTACACCAAACCATAGCCATAGAACTTGGAACTATATTATTGTGCCAAGTTTCAAAGAGCTAGCACAAACCGTGTTTGATTTCGAGTTCCAACTACATGTATCCATATAGGAGAAAACAGAGTGAAACCTAAACATGAAAACGGTTACTGCAAAGGAACGGTTTAACCTATAAGAACGAAATTTGGTGTGCCAAGTGGGACTGGTGTACTGATCATTAAGTGGAAGTATCATCAAGATTGGGTGAAAAAATGTTGGCTGAGATTTCAGAAAACTCGTAGTTTTTTGGAAGCTTGGCAACCCTTTCAATGAAAGTGATTCTCGTCAGTCTCTGCTTGGGGCTACTTCATAGGACACAAACCATAGCGATACAACTTGGAACTACATTATTGTGCCAAGTTTCAAAGAACTAGCACAAACCGTGTTTGATTTAGAGTTCCAAATACATGTATCCATATAGGAGAAAACAGAGTGAAACTAAACATGAAAACGGTTACTGCAAAGGAACGGTTTAACCTAGAAGATCGAAATTCCGGTGAGCCAAGTGTGACTGGTGTACTGATCATTACCTGCAAGTAGTCATCAAGATTGGGTGAAAAAATGTTTGCTGAGATTTCAGGAAACACGTAGGTTTTGGTAGCTGGCACCCCTTTCAATGAAAGTGATTCTCATCAGTCTATGCTTGGGGCTACTTCCATAGGACACAAACCATAGCCATAGAACTTGGAACTACATTATGGTGCCAAGTTTCAAAGAGCTAGCACAAACCGTGTTTGATTTAGAGTTCCAACTACATGTATCCATATAGGAGAAAACAGAGTGAAACCTAAACATGAAAACGGTTACTGCAAAGGAACGGTTTAACCTAGAAGAACGACATTTGGTCAGCAAAGTGGGACTGGTGTCCTGATCCTTACCTGCAAGTATCATCAAGATTGGGTGAAAAAATGTTTGCTGAGATTTCAGGAAACTCGTAGTTTTTTGGAAGCTTGGCAACCCCTTTCAATGAAAGTGATTCTCGTCAGTCTCTGCTTGGGGCTACTTCCATAGGACACAAACCATAATCATAGAACTTGGAACTACATTATTGTGCCAAGTTTCAAAGAGCTAGCACAAACCGTGTTTGATTTAGAGTTCCAACTACATGTATCCATATAGGAGAAAACAGAGTGAAACCTAAACATGAAAACGGTTACTGCAAAGGAACGGTTTAACCTATAAGAACGAAATTTGTGGAGCAAAGTGGGACTAGTGTACTGATCATTACCTGCAAGTATCATCAAGATTGGGTGAAAAAATGTTTGCTGAGAATTCAGGAAACTCGTAGTTTTTTGGAAGCTTGGCCACCCCTTTCAAAGAAAGTGATTCTCGTCAGTCTCTGCTTGGGCTAATTCCATAGGACACAAACCATAGCCATAGAACTTGGAACTACATTATTGTGCCAAGTTTCAAAGACCTAGCACAAACCGTGTTATTTACAGTTCCAAATACATGTATTCATATAGGAAAAAACAGAGTGAAACCTAAACATGAAAACGGTTACTGCAAAGGAACGGTTTAACCTAGAAGAACGAAATTTGGTCAGCCAAGTGGGACTGGTGTATTGATCCTTACCTGCAAGTATCATCAAGATGGGGTTAAAAAAAGTTTGCTGAGATTTCAGGAAACTCGTAGTTTTTGGAAGCTTGGCAACCCCTTTTTATGAAAGTGTTTCTCGTAAGTCTCTGCTTGGGGATAATTTCCATAGGACACAAACCATAGTGATACAACTTGGAACTACATTATTGTGCCAAGTTTCAAAGAGCTAGCACAAACCGTGTTTGATTTAGAGTTCCAACTACATGTATCCATATAGGAGAAAACAGAGTGAAACCTAAACATGAAAACGGTTACTGCAAAGGAACGGTTTAACCTAGAAGAACGAAATTTGGTGAGCCAAGTGGGACTGGTGTACTGATCATAACCTGCAAGAATCATCAAGATTAGGTGAAAAAATGTTTGCTGAGATTTCAGGAAACTCGTAGTTTTTTGGAAGCTTGGCAACCCCTTTCAATGAAAGTGATTCTCGTCAGTCTCTGCTTGGGGCTACTTCCATAGGACACAAACCATAATCATAGAACTTGGAACTACATTATTGTGCCAAGTTTCAAAGAGCTAGCACAAACCGTGTTTGATTTAGAGTTCCAACTACATGTATCCATATAGAAGAAAACAGAGTGAAACCTAAACATGAAAACGGTTACTGCAAAGGAAAGGTTATCCTAGAAGAACGAAATTTGGGGAGCCAAGTAGGAGTATTGTACTGATCATTACCTACAAGTATCATCAAGATTGGTTGAAAAAATGTTTGCTGAGAATTCAGGAAACTCGTAGTTTTTTGGAAGCTTGCAACCCCTTTCAATGAAAGTGATTCTCGTCAGTCTCTGCTTGGGCTACTTCCATAGGACACAAACCATAGGAAAACACCTTGAACTACATTATTGTGCCAAGTTTCAAAGAGCTAGCACAAACCGTGTTTGATTTAGAGTCCTACTACATGTATCCATATAGGAGAAAACAGAGTGAATCCTAAACATGAAAACGGTTTACTGCAAAGGAACGGTTTAACCTAGAAGAACCGAAATTTGGTGAACGAAGTGGGATAGGTGTACTGAACCTTACCTGCAAGTATCATCACGATTGGGTGAAACAATGTTTGCTGAGATTTCAGGAAACTCATAGTTTTGGAAGCTTGGCAACCCGTTTTAATGAAAGTGATTCTCGACAGTCTCTGCTTGGGGCTACTTTCATAGGACACAAACCATAGCCATAGAACTTGGAACTATATTATTGTGCCAAGTTTCAAAGAGCTAGCACAAACCGTGTTTGATTTAGAGTTCCAAATACATGTATCCATATAGGAGAAAACAGAGTGAAACCTAAACATGAAAACGGTTACTGCAAAGGAACGTTTTAACCTAGAAGAACGAAATTTGGTGAGACAAGTGGGACTGCTGTACTGATCATTTCCTGCAAGTATCATCATGATTGGGTGAAAAAATATTTGCTGAGATTTCAGGTAACTCGTAGTTTTTGGAAGCTTGGCAACCCTTTCAATGAAAGTGATTCTCGTCAGTCTCTGCTTGGGGCTACTTCCATAGGACACAAACCATAGCCATAGAACTTGGAAACTACATTATTGTGCCAAGTTTCAAAGAGCTAGCACAAACCGTGTTTGATTTAGGAGTTCCAACTACATGTATCCATATAGGAGAAATCAGAGTGAAACCTAAACATGAAAACGGTTACTGCAAAGGAATGGTTTAACCTAGAAGATCGAAATTCGGTCAGCCAAGTGTGACTGGTGTACTGATCATTACCTGCAAGTATCATCACGATTGGGTGAAAAAATGTTTGCTGAGATTTCAGGAAACTTGTAGGTTTTGGTAGCTTGGCAACCCCTTTCAATGAAAGTGATTCTCATCAGTCTCTGCTTGGGGCTACTTCCATAGGACACAAACCATAGCCATAGAACTTGGAACTACATTATTGTGCCAAGTTTCAAAGGCTAGTACAAACCGTGTTTGATTTATAGTTCCAACTACATGTATCCATATAGGAGAAAACAGAGTGAATCCTAAACATGAAAACGGTTACTGCAAAGGAACGGTTTAACCTAGAAGAACGAAATTTGGTGAGCCAAGTGGGATTGGTGTACTGATCCTTACCTGCAAGTAACATCACGATTGGGTGAAAGAATGTTTGCTGAGATTTCAGGAAACTCATAGTTTTTTTGGAAGCTTGGCAACCCCTTTCAATGAAGTGATTCCCGTCAGTCTCTGCTTGGTGCTACTTCCATAGGACACAAACCATAATCATAGAACTTGGAACTACATTATTGTGTCTAGTTTCAAAGAGCTAGCACAAACCGTGTTTGATTTAGAGTTCCAACTACATGTATCCATATAGGAGAAAACAAGAGTGAATCCTAAACATGAAAACGGTTACTGCAAAGGCACGGTTTAACCTAAAAGAACGAAATTTGGTGAGCCAAGTGGGATTGGTGTACTGATCCTTACCTGCAAGTATCATCACGATTGGGTGAAAGAATGTTTGCTGAGATTTCAGGAAACTCGTAGTTTTTGGATGCTTGGCAACCCCTTTCAATGAAAGTGATTCCCGTCAGTCTCCTGCTTGGGGCTACTTCCATAGGACACAAACCATAGCCATAGAACTTGGAACTACATTATTGTGCCAAGTTTCAAAGAGCTAGCACAAACCGTGTTTGATTTACAGTTCCAACTACATGTATCCATGTAGGAGAAAACAGAGTGAAACTAAACATGAAAACGGTTACTGCAAAGGAACGGTTTAACCTAGAAGAACGAAATTTGGTGAGCCAAGTGGGACTGGAGTACTGATCATTACCTGCAAATATCATCAAGATTGGGTGAAAAAATGTTTGCTGGGAGTTCAGGAAACTCGTAATTTTTTGGAAGCTTGGCAACCCCTTTCAATGAAAGTGATTCTCGTCAGTCTCTGCTTGGGGCTACTTCCATAGGACACAAACCAATAGCCATAGAACTTGGACCTACATTATAGTGCCAATTTTCAAAGAGCTAGCACAAACCGTGTTTGATTTAGAGTTCCAAATACATGTATCCATATAGGAGAAAACGGAGTGAAACCTAAACATGAAAACGGTTACTGCAAAGGAACGTTTTAACCTAGAAGAACGAAATTTGGTGAGCCAAGTGGGACTGGTGTACTGATCATTACCTGCAAGTATCATCAAGATTGGGTGAAAAAATGTTTGCTGAGATTTCAGGAAACTCGTAGTTTTTTGGAAGCTTGGCAACCCCTTTCAATGAAAGTGATTCTCGTCAGTCTCTGCTTGGGGCTACTTCCATAGGACACAAACCATAGAAATAGAACCTGGAACTACATTATTGTGACAAGTTTCAAAGAGCTAGCACAAACCGTGTTTGATTTCGAGTTCCAACTACATGTATCCATATAGGAGAAAACAGAGTGAAACCTAAACATGAAAACGGTTACTGCAAAGAACGGTTTAAACCTAGAAGAACGAAATTTGGTGAGCCAAGTGGGACTGGTGTACTGATCATTACTTGCAAGTATCGTCAAGATTGGGTGAAAAAATGTTTGCTCTAATTTCAGGAAACATGTAGGTTTTGGTAGCTTGGCAACCCCTTTCAATGAAAGTGATTCTCATCAGTCTCTGCTTGGGGCTACTTCCATAGGACACAAACCATAGCCATAGAACTTGGAACTACATTATGGTGCCAAGTTTCAAAGAGCTAGCACAAACCACGTTTGAATTAGCGTTCCAACTACATGTATCCATAAAGGAGAAAACAGAGTGAAACCTAAACATGAAAACGGTTACTGCAAAGGAACGGTTTAACATAGAAGAACGAAATTTGGTCAGCCAAGTGGGACTGGTGTACTGATCCTTACCTGCAAGTATCATCAAGATTGGGTGAAAAAATGTTTGCTGAGATTTCAGGAAACTCGTAGTTTTTTGGAAGCTTGGCAACCACTTTCGATGAAAGTGATTCTCGTCAGTCTCTGCTTGGGGCTACTTCCATAGGACACAAACGATAATCATAGAACTTGGAACTACATTATTGTGCCAAGTTTCAAAGAGCTAGCACAAACCGTGTTTGATTTAGAGTTCCAACTACATGTATCCATATAGGAGAAAGCAGAGTGAAACCTAAACATGAAAACGGTTACTGCAAAGGAACGGTTTAACCTAGAAGAACGAAATTTGGGGAGCCAAGTGGGACTAGTGTACTGATCATTACCTGCAAGTACCATCAAGATTGGGTGAAAAAATGTTTGCTGAGATTTCAGGAAACTCGTAGTTTTTTGGAAGCTTGGCAACCCGTTTCAATTAAAGTGATTCTCGTCAGTCTCTGCTTGGGACTACTTCCATAGGACACAAACCATAGCCATAGAACTTGGAACTACATTATGGTGCCAAGTTTCAAAGAGCTAGCACAAACCACGTTTGATTTAGCGTCCCAACTACATGTATCCATATAGGAGAAAACCGAGTGAAACCTAAAATGAAAACGGTTACTGCAAAGGAACGGTTTAACCTAGAAGAACGAAATTTGGTGAGCCAAGTGGGATTGGTGTACTGATCATTACCTGCAAATATCATCAAGATTGGTGAAAAAATGTTTGCTGAGATTTCATGAAACTCGTAGTTTTTTGGAAGCTTGGCAACCCCTTTCATTGAAATAGATTCTCGTCAGTCTCTGCTTAGGGCTACTTCCATAGGACACAAACCATAGCCATAGAACTTGGAACTACATTATTGTGCCAAGTTCAAAGAACTGTCACAAACCGTGTTTGATTTACAGTTCCACCTACATGTATCCATATAGGAGAAAACAGAGTGAAACCTAAACATGAAAACGGTTACTGCAAAGGAACGGTTTAACCTAGAAGAACGAAATTTGGAGAGCCACGTGCGGTTGGTGTACTGATCATTAAATGGAAGTATCATCACGATTGGGTGAAAAAATGTTTGCTGAGATTTCAGGAAACTCGTAGTTTTTTGGAAGCTTGGCAACCCCTTTCAATGAAAGTGATTCTCGTCAGTCTCTGCTTGGGGCTACTTCCATAGGACACAAACCATAGCCATAGAACTTGCAACTACATTATTGTGCCAAGTTTCAAAGAGCTAGCACAAACCACGTTTGATTTAGATTTCCAACTACATGTATCCATATAGGAGAAAACAGAGTGAACCTAAACATGTAACGGTTACTGCAAAGGAACGGTTTTAACCTAGAAGAACGAAATTTGGTGAGCCTAGTGGGATTGGTGTACTGATCATTAAATGGAAGTATCATCAAGATTGGGTGAAAAAATGTTTGCTGAGATTTCAGGAAACTCGTATTTTTTTGGAAGCTTGGCAACCCCTTTCAATGAAAGTGATTCTCATCAGTCTCTGCTTGGGGCTACTTCCATAGGACACAAACCATAGCCATAGAACTTGGAACTACATTATGGTGCCAAGTTTCAAAGAGCTAGCACAAACCACGTTTGATTTAGCGTTCCAACTACATGTATCCATATAGGAGAAAACAGAGTGAAACCTAAACATGAATACGGTTACTGCAAAGGAACGGTTTAACCTAGAAGAACGAAATTTGGTGAGCCAAGTGGGACTGGTGTACTGATCATTACCTGCAAATATCATCAAGATTGGGTGAAAAAATGTTTGCTGAAATTTCATGAAACTCGTAGTTTTTTGGAAGCTTGGCAACCCCTTTCAATGAAATTGATTCTCGTCAGTCTCTGCTTGGGGCTACTTCCATAGGACACAAACCATAGCCATAGAACTTGGAACTACATTATTGTGCCAAGTTTCAAAGAACTGGCACAAACCACGTTTGATTTAGCGTCCCAACTACATGTATCCATATAGGAGAAAACAGAGTGAAACCTAAACATGAAAACGGTTACTGCAAAGGAACGGTTTAACCTAGAAGAACGAAATTAGGAGAGCCAAGTGCGGTTGGTTTACTGATCATTAAATGGAAGTATCATCACGATTGGGTGAAAAAATGTTTGCTGAGATTTCAGGAAACTCGTAGTTTTTTGGAAGCTTGGCAACCCCTTTCAATGAAAGTGATTCTCGTCAGTCTCTGCTTGGGGCTACTTCCATAGGACACAAACCATAGCCATAGAACTTGCAACTACATTATTGTGCCAAGTTTCAAAGAGCTAGCACAAACCACGTTTGATTTAGATTTCCTACTACATGTATCCATATAGGAGAAAACAGAGTGAAACCTAAACATGTAAACGGTTACTGCAAAGGAACGGTTTAACCTAGAAGAACGAAATTTGGTGAGCCAAGTGGGATTGGTGTACTGATCCTTACCTGCAAGTATCATCAAGATTGGGTGAAAGAATGTTTGCTGAGATTTCAGGAAACTCGTAGTTTTTTGGAAGCTTGGCAACCCCTTTCAATGAAAGTGATTCCCGTCAGTCTCTGCTTGGTGCTACTTCCATAGGACACAAACCATAATCATAGAACTTGGAACTACATTATTGTGTCTAGTTTCAAAGAGCTAGCACAAACCGTGTTTGATTTAGAGTTCCAACTACATGTATCCATATAGGAGAAAACAGAGTGAATCCTAAACATGAAAACGGTTACTGCAAAGGAACGGTTTAACCTAGAAGAACGAAATTTGGTGAGCCAAGTGGGATTGGTGTACTGATCCTTACCTGCAAGTATCATCACGATTGGGTGAAAGAATGTTTGCTGAGATTTCAGGAAACTCGTAGTTTTTTGGAAGCTTGGCAACCCCTTTCAATGAAAGTGATTCCCGTCAGTCTCTGCTTGGGGCTACTTCCATAGGACACAAACCATAGGCATAGAACTTGGAACTACATTATTGTGCCAAGTTTCAAAGAGCTAGCACAAACCGTGTTTGATTTACAGTTCCAACTACATGTATCCATGTAGGAGAAAACAGAGTGAAACCTAAACATGAAAACGGTTACTGCAAAGGAACGGTTTAACCTAGAAGAACGAAATTTGGTGAGCCAAGTGGGATTGGTGTACTGATCCTTACCTGCAAGTATCATCAAGATTGGGTGAAAGAATGTTTGCTGAGATTTCAGGAAACTCGTAGTTTTTTGGAAGCTTGGCAACCCCTTTCAATGAAAGTGATTCCCGTCAGTCTCTGCTTGGTGCTACTTTCATAGGACACAAACCATAATCATAGAACTTGGAACTACATTATTGTGTCTAGTTTCAAAGAGCTAGCACAAACCGTGTTTGATTTAGAGTTCCAACTACATGTATCCATATAGGAGAAAACAGAGTGAATCCTAAACATGAAAACGGTTACTGCAAAGGAACGGTTTAACCTAGAAGAACGAAATTTGGTGAGCCAAGTGGGATTGGTGTACTGATCCTTACCTGCAAGTATCATCACGATTGGGTGAAAGAATGTTTGCTGAGATTTCAGGAAACTCGTAGTTTTTTGGAAGCTTGGCAACCCCTTTCAATGAAAGTGATTCCCGTCAGTCTCTGCTTGGGGCTACTTCCATAGGACACAAACCATAGGCATAGAACTTGGAACTACATTATTGTGCCAAGTTTCAAAGAGCTAGCACAAACCGTGTTTGATTTACAGTTCCAACTACATGTATCCATATAGGAGAAAACAGAGTGAAACCTAAACATGAAAACGGTTACTGCAAAGGAACGGTTTAACCTAGAAGAACGAAATTTGGTGAGCCAAGTGGGACTGAGTACTGATCATTACCTGCAAATATCATCAAGATTGGGTGAAAAAATGTTTGCTGAGATTTCAGGAAACTTGTACTTTTTTGGAAGCTTGGCAACCCCTTTCAAAAAGTGATTCTCATCAGTCTCTGCTTGGGGCTACTTCCATAGGACACAAACCATACCATAGAACTTGGTACTACATTATGGTGCCAAGTTTCAAAGAGCTAGCACAAACCGTGTTTGATTTAGAGTTCCAACTACATGTATCCATATAGGAGAAATCACAGTGAAACCTAAACATGAAAACGGTTACTGCAAAGGAAAGGTTTAACCTAGAAGAACGAAATTTGGTGAGACTAGTGGGATTGGTGTACTGATCATTAAATGGAAGTATCATCAAGATTGGGTGAAAAAATGTTTGCTGAGATTTCCGGAAACTCGTAGTTATTTGGAAGCTTGGCAACCCCTTTCAAAAAGTGATTCTCATCAGTCTCTGCTTGGGGCTACTTCCATAGGACACAAACCATAGCCATAGAACTTGGAACTACATTATGGTGCCAAGTTTCAAAGAGCTAGCACAAACCGTGTTTGATTTAGAGTTCCAACTACATGTATCCATATAGGAGAAAACAGAGTGAAACCTAAACATGAAAACGGGTTACTGCAAAGGAACGGTTTAACCTAGAAGATTGAAATTCGGTGAGCCAAGTGTGACTGGTGTACTGATCATTACCTGCAAGTATCATCAAGATTGGGTGAAAAAATGTTTGCTGAGATTTCAGGAAACTCGTACTTTTTTCGTAGCTTGGCAACCCTTTGAATGAAAGTGATTCTCATCAGTCTCTGCTTGGGGCTACTTCCATAGGACACAAACCATAGCCATAGAACTTGAAACTACATTATTGTGCCAAGTTTCAAAGAGCTAGCACAAACCGTGTTTGATTTAGAGTTCCAACTACATGTATCCATATAGGAGAAAACAGAGTGAAACCTAAACATGAAAACGGTTACTGCAAAGGAACGGTTTAACCTAGAAGAACGAAATTTGGTCAGCCAAGTGGGACTGGTGTACTGATCCTTACCTGCAAGTATCATCAAGATTGGGTGAAAAAATGTTTGCTGAGATTTCAGGAAACTCGTAGTTTTTTGGAAGCTTGGCAACCCCTTTCAATGAAAGTGATTCTCGTCAGTCTCTGCTTGGGGCTATTTCCATAGGAAACAAACCATAATCATAGAACTTGGAACTACATTATTGTGCCAAGTTTCAAAGAGCTAGCACAAACCATGTTTGATTTAGAGTTCCAACTACATGTATCCATATAGGAGAAAACAGAGTGAAACCTAAATATGAAAACGGTTACTGCAAAGGAACGGTTTAACCTAGAAGAACGAAATTTTGGGATCCAAGTGGGACTAGTGTACTGATCATTACCTGCAAGTATCATCAATATTGGGTGAAAAAATGTTTGCTGAGAATTTAGGAAACTCGTAGTTTTTTTGGAAGCTTGGCAACCCCTTTCAAGGAAAGTGATTCTCATCAGTCTCTGCTTGGGCCTACTTCCATAGGACACAAACCATAGCCATAGAACTTGGTACTACATTATGGTGCCAAGTTTCAAAGAGGTAGCACAAACCGTATTTGATTTAGAGTTCCAAATACATGTATCCATATAGGAGAAAGCAGAGTGAAACCTAAACATGAAAACGGTTCCTGCAAAGGAACGGTTTAACCTAGAAGATCGAAATTCGGTGAGCCAAGTGTGACTGGTGTACTGATCATTACCTGCAAGTATCATCAAGATTGGGTGAAAAAATGTTTGCTGAGATTTCAGGAAACTCGTACTTTTTTGGAAGCTTGGCAACTCCTTTCAATGAAAGTGATTCTCGTCAGTCTCTGCTTGGGGCTACTTCCATAGGACACAAACCATAATCATAGAACTTGGAACTACATTATTGTGCCAAGTTTCAAAGAGCTAGCACAAACCGGTTTTGATTTAGAGTTCCAACTACATGTATCCATATAGGAGAAAACAGAGTGAAACCTAAACATGAAAACGGTTACTGCAAAGGAACGGTTTAACCTAGAAGAAGGGAATTTGGGGAGCCAAGTGGGACTGGTGTACTGATCATTACCTGCAAGTATCATCAAGATTGGGTGAAAAAATGTTTGCGGAGATTTCAGGAAACTCGTAGTTTTTTGGAAGCTTGGCAACCCCTTTCAATGAAAGTGATTCTCGTCAGTCTCTGCTTGGGGCTACTTCCATAGGACACAAACCTTAGCCATAGTACTTGGAACTACATTATGTTGCCAAGTTTCAAAGAGCTAGCACAAACCACGTTTGATTTAGAGTTCCAACTACATGTATCCATATAGGAGAAAACAGAGTGAAACCTAAACATGTAAACGGTTACTGCAAAGGAACGGTTTAACCTAGAAGAACGAAATTTGGTGATCCAAATGAGATTGGTGTACTGTTCATTAAGTGGAAGCATCATTAAGATTGGGTGAAAAAATGATTGCTTAGATTTTAGGAAACTCGTAGTTTTTTGGAAGCTTGGCAACCCCTTTCAATGAAAGTGATTCTCGTCAGTCTCTGCTTGGGGCTACTTCCATAGGACACAAACCATAGCCATAGAACTTGGAACTACATTATTGTGCCAAGTTTCAAAGAGCTAGCACAAACCGTGTTTGATTTAGAGTTCCAACTACATGTATCCATATAGGAGAAAACAGAGTGAAACCTAAACATGAAAACGGTTACTGCAAAGGAACGGTTTAACCTAGAAGAACGAAATTGGGGGAGCCAAGTGGGACTAGTGTACTGATCATTACCTGCAAGTATCATCAAGATTGGGTGAAAAAATGTTTGCTGAGAATTCAGGAAACTCGTAGTTTTTGGAAGCTTGGCAACCCCTTTCAATGAAAGTGATTATCGTCAGTCTCTGCTTGGGGCTACTTCCATAGGACACAAACCATAATCATAGAACGTGGAACTACATTATTGTGCCAAGTTTCAAAGAGCTAGCACAAACCGTGTTTGATTTAGAGTTCCAACTACATGTATCCATATAGGAGAAAACAGAGTGAAACCTAAACATGAAAACGGTTACTGCAAAGGAACGGTTTAACCTAGAAGAACGAAATATGGTGAGCATAGTGGGATTGGTGTACTGATCATTAAATGGAAGTATCATCAAGATTGGGTGAAAAAATGTTTGCTGAGATTTCAGAAAACTCGTAGTTTTTTGGAATCTTGGCAACCCCTTTCAATGAAAGTGATTCTCGTCAGTCTCTGCTTGGGGCTACTTCCATAGGACACAAACCATAGCCATAGAACTTGGAACTACATTATTGTGCCAAGTTTCAAAGAGCTAGCACAAACCATGTTTGATTTAGAGTTCCAACTACATGTATCCATATAGGAGAAAACAGAGTGAAACCTAAACATGAAAACGGTTACTGCAAAGGAACGGTTTAACCTAGAAGAACGAAATTTGGGGAGCCAAGTGGGACTAGTGTACTGATCATTACCTGCAAGTATCATCAAGATTGGGTGAAAAAATGTTTGCTGAGAATTCAGGAAACTCGTAGTTTTTTGGAAGCTTGGCAACCCCTTTCAATGAAAGTGATTCTCGTCAGTCTCTGCTTGGGGCTACTTCCATAGGACACAAACCTTAGCCATAGAACTTGGAACTACATTATGGTGCCAAGTTTCGAAGAGCTAGCACAAACCACGTTTGATTTAGAGTTCCAACTACATGTATCCATATAGGGGAAAACAGAGTGAAACCTAAACATGTAAACGGTTCCTACAAAGGAACGGTTTAACCTAGAAGAACGAAATTTGGTGATCAAAATGGGATTGGTATACTGATCATTAAGTGGAAGTATCATCAAGATTGGGTGAAAAAATGATTGCTGAGATTTCAGGAAACTCGTAGTTTTTTGGAAGCTTGGCAACCCCTTTGAATGAAAGTGATTCTCGTCAGTCTCTGCTTGGGGCTACTTCCATAGGACACAAACCATAGCCATAGAACATGGAACTACATGATTTTGCCACGTTTCAAAGAGCTAGCACAAACCGTGTTTGATTTAGAGTTCCAACTACATGTATCCATATACGAGAAAACAGAGTGAAACCTAAACATGAAAACGGTTACTGAAAAGGAACGGTTTAACCTAGAAGAACGAAATTCGGTGAGCCAAGTGTGACTGGTGTACTGATCATTACCTGCAAGTATCATCAAGATTGGGTGAAAAAATGTTTGCTGAGATTTCAGGAAACTCGTAGGTTTTGGAAGCTTGGCAACCCCTTTGAATGAAAGTGATTCTCATCAGTCTCTGCTTGGGGCTACTTCCATAGAATCGCACAAACCATAGCCATAGAACTTGGAACTACATTATTGTGCCAAGTTTCAAAGAGCTAGCACAAACCGTGTTTGATTTAGAGTTCCAACTACATGTATCCATATAGGAGAAAACAGAGTGAAACCTAAACATGAAAACGGTTACTGCAAAGGAACGGTTTAACCTAGAAGAACCAAATTTGGTCACCAAGTGGGACTGGTGTCCTGATCCTTACCTGCAAGTATCATCAAGATTGGGTGAAAAAATGTTTGCTGATATTTCAGGAAACTCGTATTTTTTTGGAAGCTTGGCAACCCCTTTCATTGAAAGTGATTCTCGTCAGTCTCTGCTTGGGGCTACTTCCATAGGACACAAACCATAATCATAGAACTTGGAACGACATTATTGTGCCAAGTTTCAAAGAGCTAGCACAAACCGTGTTTGATTTAGAGTTCCAACTACATGTATCCATATATGAGAAAACAGAGTGAAACCTAAACATGAAAACGGTTACTGCAAAGGAACGGTTTAACCTAGAAGAAGGGAATTTGGGGAGCCAAGTGGGACTAGTGTACTGATCATTACCTGCAAGTATCATCAAGTTTGGGTGAAAAAATGTTTGCTGAGAATTCAGGAAACCCGTAGTTTTTTGGAAGCTTGGCAACCCCTTTCAATGAAAGTGATTCTCGTCAGTCTCTGCTTGGGGCTACTACCATAGGACACAAACCTTAGCCATAGAACTTGGAATTACATTATTGTGCCAAGTTTCAAAGAGCTAGCACAAACCGTGTTTGATTTAGAGTTCCAACTACATGTATCCATATAGGAGAAATCAGAGTGAAACCTAAACATTAAAACGGTTACTGCAAAGGAATGGTTTAACCTAGAAGAACGAAATTTGGTGAGCCTTGTTGGATTGGTGTACTGATCATTAAATGGAAGTATCATCAAGATTGGGTGAAAAAATGTTTGCTGAGATTTCAGGAAACTCGTAGTTTTTGGAAGCTTGGCAACCCCTTTCAATGAAAGTGATTCTCGTCAGTCTCTGCTTGGGGCTACTTCCATAGGACACAAACCTTAGCCATAGAACTTGGAACTACATTATGGTGCCAAGTTTCAAAGAGCTAGCACAAACCACTTTTGACTTAGAGTTCCAACTACATGTATCCATATAGGAGAAAACAGAGTGAAACCTAAACATGTAAACGGTTACTGCAAAGGAACGGTTTAACCTAGAAGAACGAAATTTGGTGATCCAAATGGGATTGGTGTACTGATCATTAAGTGGAAGTATCATCAAGATTGGGTGAAAAAATGATTGCTGAGATTCAGGAAACTCGTAGTTTTTTGGAAGCTTGGCAACCCCTTTGAATGAAAGTGTTTCTCGTCAGTCTCTGCTTGGGGCTACTTCCATAGGACACAAACCATAGCCATAGAACTTGGAACTACATTATTGTGCCAAGTTTCAAATAGCTAGCACAAACCGTGTTTGATTTAGAGTTCCAACTACATGTATCCATATAGGAGAAAACAGAGTGAAACCTAAACATGAAAACGGTTACTGCAAAGGAACGGTTTAACCTAGAAGAACGAAATTCGGTGAGCAAAGTGTGACTGGTGTACTGATCATTACCTGCAAGTATCATCAAGATTGGGTGAAAAAATGTTTGCTGAGATTTCAGGAAACTCGTAGGTTTTGGTAGCTTGGCATCGCCTTTGAATGAAAGTGATTCTCATCAGTGTCTGCTTGGGGCTACTTCCATAGGACACAAACCATAGCCATAGAACTTGGAACTACATTATGGTGCCAAGTTTCAAAGAGCTAGCGCAAACCGTGTTTGATTTAGAGTTCCAACTACATGTATCCATATAGGAGAAAACAGAGTGAAACCTAAACATGAAAACGGTTACTGCAAAGGAACGGTTTTACATAGAAGAACGAAATTTGGTCACCAAGTGGGACTGGTGTCCTGATCCTTACCTGCAAGTATCATCAAGATTGGGTGAAAAAATGTTTGCTGAGATTTCAGGAAACTCGTAGTTTTTTGGAAGCTTGGCAACCCCTTTCAATGAAAGTGATTCTCGTCAGTCTCTGCTTGGGGCTACATCCATAGGACACAAACCATAGACATAGAACTTGGAACTACATTATTGTGCCAAGTTTCAAAGAGCTAGCACAAACCGTGTTTGATTTAGAGTTCCAACAACATGTATCCATATAGGAGAAAACAGAGTGAAACCTAAACATGAAAACGGTTACTGCAAAGGAACGGTTTAACCTAGAAGAACGTAATTTGGTCAGCCAAGTGGGAATAGTGTACTGATCATTACCTGCAAGTATCATCAAGATTGGGTGAAAAAATGTTTTCGGAGATTTCAGAAACTCGTAGTTTTTTGGAAGCTTAGCAACCCCTTTCAATGAAAGTGATTCTTGTCAGTCTCTGCTTGGGGCTACTTCCATAGGACACAAACCATAGCCATAGAACTTGGAACTACATTATTGTGCCAAGTTTCAAAGAGCTAGCACAAACCGTGTTTGATTTAGAGTTCCAACTACATGTATCCATATAGGAGAAAACAGAGTGAAACTTAAACATGAAAACGGTTACTGCAAAGGAACGGTTTAACCTAGAAGAACGAAATTGGGGGAGCCAAGTGGGACTAGTGTACTGATCATTACCTGCAAGTATCATCAAGATTGGGTGAAAAAATGTTTGCTGAGAATTCAGGAAACTCGTAGTTTTTTGGAAGCTTGGCAACCCCTTTCAATGAAAGTGATTATCGTCAGTCTCTGCTTGGGGCTACTTCCATAGGACACAAACCATAATCATAGAACGTGGAACTACATTATTGTGCCAAGTTTCAAAGAGCTAGCACAAACCGTGTTTGATTTAGAGTTCCAACTACATGTATCCATATAGGAGAAAACAGAGTGAAACCTAAACATGAAAACGGTTACTGCAAAGGAACGGTTTAACCTAGAAGAACGAAATTTGGTGAGCATAGTGGGATTGGTGTACTGATCATTAAATGGAAGTATCATCAAGATTGGTGTGAAAAAATGTTTGCTGAGATTTCAGAAAACTCGTAGTTTTTTGGAATCTTGGCAACCCCTTTCAATGAAAGTGATTCTCGTCAGTCTCTGCTTGGGGCTACTTCCATAGGACACAAACCATAGCCATAGAACTTGGAACTACATTATGGTGCCAAGTTTCAAAGAGCTAGCACAAACCACGTTTGATTTAGAGTTCCAACTACATGTATCCATATAGGGGAAAACAGAGTGAAACCTAAACATGTAAACGGTTCCTACAAAGGAACGGTTTAACCTAGAAGAACGAAATTTGGTGATCAAAATGGGATTGGTATACTGATCATTAAGTGGAAGTATCATCAAGATTGGGTGAAAAAATGATTGCTGAGATTTCAGGAAACTCGTAGTTTTTGGAAGCTTGGCAACCCCTTTGAATGAAAGTGATTCTCGTCAGTCTCTGCTTGGGGCTACTTCCATAGGACACAAACCATAGCCATAGAACATGGAACTACATTATTTTGCCACGTTTCAAAGAGCTAGCACAAACCGTGTTTGATTTAGAGTTCCAACTACATGTATCCATATACGAGAAAACAGAGTGAAACCTAAACATGAAAACGGTTACTGAAAAGGAACGGTTTAACCTAGAAGAACGAAATTCGGTGAGCCAAGTGTGACTGGTGTACTGATCATTACCTGCAAGTATCATCAAGATTGGGTGAAAAAATGTTTGCTGAGATTTCAGGAAACTCGTAGGTTTTGGAAGCTTGGCAACCCCTTTGAATGAAAGTGATTCTCGTCAGTCTCTGCTTGGGGCTACTTCCATAGGACACAAACCATAGCCATAGAACTTGGAACTACATTATTGTGCCAAGTTTCAAAGAGCTAGCACAAACCGTGTTTGATTTAGAGTTCCAACTACATGTATCCATATAGGAGAAAACAGAGTGAAACCTAAACATGAAAACGGTTACTGCAAAGGAACGGTTTAACCTAGAAGAACGAAATTTGGTCACCAAGTGGGACTGGTGTCCTGATCCTTACCTGCAAGTATCATCAAGATTGGGTGAAAAAATGTTTGCTGATATTTCAGGAAACTCGTATTTTTTTGGAAGCTTGGCAACCCCTTTCATTGAAAGTGATTCTCGTCAGTCTCTGCTTGGGGCTACTTCCATAGGACACAAACCATAATCATAGAACTTGGAACGACATTATTGTGCCAAGTTTCAAAGAGCTAGCACAAACCGTGTTTGATTTAGAGTTCCAACTACATGTATCCATATATGAGAAAACAGAGTGAAACCTAAACATGAAAACGGTTACTGCAAAGGAACGGTTTAACCTAGAAGAAGGGAATTTGGGGAGCCAAGTGGACTAGTGTACTGATCATTACCTGCAAGTATCATCAAGTTTGGGTGAAAAAATGTTTGCTGAGAATTCAGGAAACCCGTAGTTTTTTGGAAGCTTGGCAACCCCTTTCAATGAAAGTGATTCTCGTCAGTCTCTGCTTGGGGCTACTACCATAGGACACAAACCTTAGCCATAGAACTTGGAATTACATTATTGTGCCAAGTTTCAAAGAGCTAGCACAAACCGTGTTTGATTTAGAGTTCCAACTACATGTATCCATATAGGAGAAATCAGAGTGAAACCTAAACATTAAAACGGTTACTGCAAAGGAATGGTTTAACCTAGAAGAACGAAATTTGGTGAGCCTTGTTGGATTGGTGTACTGATCATTAAATGGAAGTATCATCAAGATTGGGTGAAAAAATGTTTGCTGAGATTTCAGGAAACTCGTAGTTTTTTGGAAGCTTGGCAACCCCTTTCAATGAAAGTGATTCTCGTCAGTCTCTGCTTGGGGCTACTTCCATAGGACACAAACCTTAGCCATAGAACTTGGAACTACATTATGGTGCCAAGTTTCAAAGAGCTAGCACAAACCACTTTTGACTTAGAGTTCCAACTACATGTATCCATATAGGAGAAAACAGAGTGAAACCTAAACATGTAAACGGTTACTGCAAAGGAACGGTTTAACCTAGAAGAACGAAATTTGGTGATCCAAATGGGATTGGTGTACTGATCATTAAGTGGAAGTATCATCAAGATTGGGTGAAAAAATGATTGCTGAGATTCAGGAAACTCGTAGTTTTTTGGAAGCTTGGCAACCCCTTTGAATGAAAGTGTTTCTCGTCAGTCTCTGCTTGGGGCTACTTCCATAGGACACAAACCATAGCCATAGAACTTGGAACTACATTATTGTGCCAAGTTTCAAATAGCTAGCACAAACCGTGTTTGATTTAGAGTTCCAACTACATGTATCCATATAGGAGAAAACAGAGTGAAACCTAAACATGAAAACGGTTACTGCAAAGGAACGGTTTAACCTAGAAGAACGAAATTCGGTGAGCAAAGTGTGACTGGTGTACTGATCATTACCTGCAAGTATCATCAAGATTGGGTGAAAAAATGTTTGCTGAGATTTCAGGAAACTCGTAGGTTTTGGTAGCTTGGCATCGCCTTTGAATGAAAGTGATTCTCATCAGTGTCTGCTTGGGGCTACTTCCATAGGACACAAACCATAGCCATAGAACTTGGAACTACATTATGGTGCCAAGTTTCAAAGAGCTAGCGCAAACCGTGTTTGATTTAGAGTTCCAACTACATGTATCCATATAGGAGAAAACAGAGTGAAACCTAAACATGAAAACGGTTACTGCAAAGGAACGGTTTTACATAGAAGAACGAAATTTGGTCACCAAGTGGGACTGGTGTCCTGATCCTTACCTGCAAGTATCATCAAGATTGGGTGAAAAAATGTTTGCTGAGATTTCAGGAAACTCGTAGTTTTTTTGGAAGCTTGGCAACCCCTTTCAATGAAAGTGATTCTCGTCAGTCTCTGCTTGGGGCTACATCCATAGGACACAAACCATAGACATAGAACTTGGAACTACATTATTGTGCCAAGTTTCAAAGAGCTAGCACAAACCGTGTTTGATTTAGAGTTCCAACAACATGTATCCATATAGGAGAAAACAGAGTGAAACCTAAACATGAAAACGGTTACTGCAAAGGAACGGTTTAACCTAGAAGAACGTAATTTGGTCAGCCAAGTGGGAATAGTGTACTGATCATTACCTGCAAGTATCATCAAGATTGGGTGAAAAAATGTTTTCGGAGATTTCAGGAAACTCGTAGTTTTTTGGAAGCTTAGCAACCCCTTTCAATGAAAGTGATTCTTGTCAGTCTCTGCTTGGGGCTACTTCCATAGGACACAAACCATAGCCATAGAACTTGGAACTACATTATTGTGCCAAGTTTCAAAGAGCTAGCACAAACCGTGTTTGATTTAGAGTTCCAACTACATGTATCCATATAGGAGAAAACAGAGTGAAACTTAAACATGAAAACGGTTACTGCAAAGGAACGGTTTAACCTAGAAGAACGAAATTGGGGGAGCCAAGTGGGACTAGTGTACTGATCATTACCTGCAAGTATCATCAAGATTGGGTGAAAAAATGTTTGCTGAGAATTCAGGAAACTCGTAGTTTTTTGGAAGCTTGGCAACCCCTTTCAATGAAAGTGATTATCGTCAGTCTCTGCTTGGGGCTACTTCCATAGGACACAAACCATAATCATAGAACGTGGAACTACATTATTGTGCCAAGTTTCAAAGAGCTAGCACAAACCGTGTTTGATTTAGAGTTCCAACTACATGTATCCATATAGGAGAAAACAGAGTGAAACCTAAACATGAAAAACGGTTACTGCAAAGGAACGGTTTAACCTAGAAGAACGAAATTTGGTGAGCATAGTGGGATTGGTGTACTGATCATTAAATGGAAGTATCATCAAGATTGGGTGAAAAAATGTTTGCTGAGATTTCAGAAAACTCGTAGTTTTTTGGAATCTTGGCAACCCCTTTCAATGAAAGTGATTCTCGTCAGTCTCTGCTTGGGGCTACTTCCATAGGACACAAACCATAGCCATAGAACTTGGAACTACATTATGGTGCCAAGTTTCAAAGAGCTAGCACAAACCACGTTTGATTTAGAGTTCCAACTACATGTATCCATATAGGGGAAAACAGAGTGAAACCTAAACATGTAAACGGTTCCTACAAAGGAACGGTTTAACCTAGAAGAACGAAATTTGGTGATCAAAATGGGATTGGTATACTGATCATTAAGTGGAAGTATCATCAAGATTGGGTGAAAAAATGATTGCTGAGATTTTAGG